>NC_029781.3:71622473-71641036 GCF_000817695.3 Arachis duranensis
CTCCTGCTAAGAATCGGGATAGAGCGGCCAACCTCCCGTTGAGTTGTTGTACTTCTTTGATACAGGTTGGGCTCTTCATGTTGAGTATGGCTTGACACTTGTCTGGATTCGCTTCAATCCCCCTTTGTGTGAGCATGAAGCCCAAGAATTTGCCGGCTTCTACTGCGAAGGTGCATTTTGCGGGGTTGAGCCGCATGTTGTGTTTCCTGATAGTGTAAAATACTTGAGTCAAGTCGGATAACAATGTATCTTCGCTTTGTGTCTTTATCAACATATCGTCTACATAAACTTCCATAATTTTTCCGATGTGATCTGAGAAAACTTTATTCATTAGCCTTTGATAAGTAGCTCCTACGTTCTTGAGACCAAAAGGTATCACTATGTAACAGTAGTTTGCTTTCGGTGTTAGGAACGAGGTTTTTTCTTGATCTGGTGGATACATAGGGATTTGATTGTACCCTGAATATGCGTCCATGAATGAGAGATACTTATATCCTGATGAAGCATCTACTAGAGCGTCAATGCTTGGGAGTGGGCAGGGGTCTTTTGGGCAGGCTTTGTTGAGGTCGGTGTAGTCGGTACACATTTGCCACTTCCCATTTGACTTTTTCACCAAGACGACATATGCTAGCCATAGTGGATATTTGACTTCCCTTATGGACCCGGCCTCAAGTAGCGCTTGTACTTGCTCTTCTACAGCCTGAGCTCGTTCTGGTCCAAGTTTTCTTCGTCTTTGCTGTACCGGCCGGGATCCCGGATAGACTGCCAACTTGTGGCTCATTAGTTCGGAATCAATACCTGGCATGTCGGCGGCTTTCCATGCGAAGAGATCAACATTATCTCGTAGAAACCGTATTAGTGATTCCTTTATGTCTCCTTTTAGGATCGTGCCAATATTAGTTGTTTTATCCGAGGTGTCTCCGATCTGGATTCTTTATACTTCTCCTTTGGGTTGTGGTCAGAGTTCTTCTCGCCTCTGAACTCCACCGAGCTCGATTGTGTGGAACTCTCCTCCTTCACCTCGGAGGTTTAGGCTTTCGTTGTAACAGTGACGTGCCATTTTTTGATCTGCCTTTATTGTAGCTATTCCTTCCGCAGTTGGGAATTTCATACATAGATGTGGAGTTGAAACTATTGCACCGAGTTGATTTAACGTTGTCCGACCTATTAAGGTATTGTAGGCTGAGCTTATGTCGACCACGATGTAGTCTATCTTGAGTGTTCTGGATTGGTTCCCCTTTCCGAAGGTTGTATGCAGCGATACGTATCCCAGCGGTTGAACTGGGGTATCTCCTAGTCTGAACAGGCTATTCGGGTATGCTCTTAGTTCTTTTTCTTCTAGACCGAGTTTGTCGAAGGCAGTTCTGAATAAGATGTCGGCAGAGCTTCCCTGGTCAATTAGTGTACGGTGGAGGTTGGCGTTTGCCAGTATGATCGTAATGACCATGGGGTCGTCATGTCCCGAGATGATTCCGGATGCGTCTTCCTTGGTAAACGTGATTGCTTGGATGTCGGGGGTTTCCTTTTTTCCTTTAACGTGGTATACCTCTTTGAGGTGTCGATTGTGAGATGATTTGGAGATTCATCCTCCAGCAAATCCACCGTGTATTACGTGAACGTGTCTTTCCGGTGTGCGAGGTGATCGTTCAGATCGTCCAACATCCTCATTCCTTCTTCTTTTTCTTGGTTCGTCATCCCGATTAGCCAAAAATAGATCTAGTTTTCCTTCTCTTACTAGCTTTTCTATGATGTTTTTCAAATCGAAGCATTCATTGGTGGAATGCCCTCGAAGTCGGTGGTATTCACAGTATTCATTCCGATTTCCTCCTCCTCTTTTACCTTTAAGTGGCCGAGCTGGAGGGATTTTCTCTGTATGGCAGACTTCTTTGTAAACATCTACCAAGGATACCCTAAGAGGAGTATAGTTATGATATTTTTTGATTTTCTTACCGGAGCGATCTTCCTTTTTCTTGGATTCTTTATCTCGGTAGGCAGAACCGAACCTTGAGATTTCGCTAAGTCGAGAGTTCTCTTCCATGTTGATGTATTTTTATGCCCGTTCTTGTACTTCGTCTAAGGAGGTCGGGTATCTCTTCGATATAGATTGGCTAAATGGTCCTTCTCGCAGGCCATTTATGAGGCCCATAATGGCAGCTTCTGTTGGAAGACTTTGTATGTCCATGCATATTTTGTTGAATCTTTCCATGTAGTTGCGAAAGCTCTCCCGATCTCCTTGCTTGATCCCTAGTAGGCTAGGCGCGTGTTTGGCTTTATCCTTTTGTATGGAGAATCGGGCCAGGAACTTCTTGGCCAGGTCGCCGAAACTCGAGATGGGTTTTGGAGGTAGGTTGTCGAACCATTTTATGGCTGTCTTGGTTAGAGTTGTTGGAAAGGCTTTGCAGCGAACTGCATCTGAAGCATCAGTGAGGTAGATTCTACTTCTGAAGTTGCTGAGATGATGGTTGGGATCTGAGGTACCGTCATATAGAGTCATCTCCAGAAGCTTGAAATCTTTTGGAATTTTGGTTTTCATGATTTCTCTGGTGAATGGATCTTGATTTTTCTGAGAGCTATCCTCTGTGGATGGTCGAGTAGCTTTAGTTTTGAGATCAGCTTCGAGTCTTATAAGTTTATCTTCTAATTCTCGGCGCCGCCTTATTTCCCGGCGTAGATCTTCTTCTTTTTCACGTCGATGTTGGGCTTCTTTCTCAAGTTGCTCCAATCGATTTTGAAGTGCTTCTATTACTCCTGGATTTGATGAATTTTTGTCTCCGTTGGTTTCTGGAGTATTTTTGAGTATCGTGTCCGTGTTTTTATGCGGCTTTCTGTCTTCCAAACCTGAATCGTGGTCGTTGTCGTGGTCATCCGCCATGTTAATGGGATGACTTTCAGGTCCCCGGCAACGGCGCCAATGTTCTGAGGGTTACCTGAAACTGTAGGTCGATCTCGGACGAGATCTTCTGTACTGGTCGGAGCTATTGTGTCCGACTTGTTGGACTTGGTGGTGGTGCTGATCCTTCGTCCCCGGAGGGTGGGGGGTACATGCAAGGGACTCCGATGCTTAAGTTAGCAAGGGTATTAAGCAGGTATTTAGTAGAATCAGAGTATGAGTTATACCTGGGTGCTCCAGTGTATTTATAGTGTTGAGACGTGACCTTTGTTGAATAAGATAAGTTAGTTATCTTATCTTATCTTTATCTTTAGGGTTGAGGTCAACGTGTCTTCAGCGGAACCGCCCTTATCTCTATAGGCCTAGGTCGCCCTAGGATTTGGGTCGTGTTCCTCCATTTGGGCCCTTTACTGGGCTCTCTTGTCAATTTGGCCGAGCTCTCTGAGAGGAGGTCGGATAGTCTGACCTGAAGAGGTCGGTCGCTTTATCTTCAATCATCCCAGGTCGGATAGCTCGACCCAGGGTATGAACAATACTCATGCTGCATCACTCAAGGCTCCAGAGTACATAACCAAATTGCCATCCTCTCAGAAATGTCAGAGCTTCCTGACACTCCTCCCAGTTACACGGAGGTGAACCCAAGATAAGAGTGTAAGACCCTCGTCGTGACCAAGGAGACCGAGCCTAAGAGGATACGAACTGTTGAGGAACTAAAGGAAGAAAAAGCTCAGCCAAAGGCTGGAAGCACACTATTACATGCCCCTCTTGTGGGAAGAGAGCTTGAAGTATCACCTTCTCAGGAAGAGCAAAAAGAGACCAAGGATGAACAGCAGTCACAGTTCTTGAAAGTCTTTAAGAAACTACAAATCAATACTCCTGTTGCTGAGGTTTTGAAGAGCTTACCCCCTGAACAAGAGGCCTTTAAGGGAGATAAAATAGAGGAACTGACTGAGAAGTACAGTACATTAATTCAGAATAAGTTACCAAGGAAGATACCAGACCCAAGAGGATTTTTGATTCTTTGTACTATTGGAAAGAATACTTATAACAAAGCCCTGTATGATCTTGGCCTAAGTTTAAATCTGATACCTCTGTTTGTGATGAAGTTGGGATTCTAAGAGGCATAAGCAACAAGGAGTACCCTGCAATTGGCTTACCAGTCCCTGCGAAAGGCGTATGGGCTAGAGGAGAATGTACGAGACAAGATTGGAGAGCTATTCCCCCTAGCAGACTCTATTATACTTGACAAGGGAGAAGAAACAGATGACTCTATCATTCTAGAAAAATCATTCCTAGCCACTAGAAGAGCCCTGATAGATGTTGAGAAAGGAGAAATAGCACTAAGGTTTCATGGGAACTTCATGGTTGTCAAGGTTTCTCAACCTCTACTGCCCCCTGACAAAGGAGGTACTTGCATACAACATTCAGTGTCTAAGCCTCCTCCCTTGATTGAAACCAATTCAACCCCCCGAACATCAAATGTAAGTTTAGTGTTAGGTATGCACTATCTTCCAAGGAGGAAGGTCCTAAGAAGAAGATGTCTAGGGGTCGGAGAACCAACCCCTATTGAAGGCTTTTCACCTGGGATGAGAGTAGTATTCACGGCAAGACCACTGCTGCCTAACTCAGTGAATAGAATCTTATCCGTGGAGCATAGTGAGCTGATCCATGAGAGCACAGGAAGGAAGCTCCCAGTAAGGAGTGAGGATTTAAGCCTATATGACTATCTACCTCCATAAAGGAGCTGCCCGTCAAGTTAGTGACAGTAAAGAAGCGCTTGTTGGGAGGCAACCCAACCATAAGTAGTGTACTGTTGTTTTTTTTTCTTTTGTTTATTTTTCATTTGATTTCATATTAGTTTATTTTCTATAGTTGTCCCTTTCTTTTTTACGTTTGTGATCATGTGTAGTACTTAGAACAAAGATAGAGACACTCAGAAGTGAAAATAGAACACCCCTGGAGAGAGCCCCTTGTTAGTGTTGAATGCCAGGCAAGGAGGGACATTGGGCATTCAACACCCATCAAGGATATATCACTAGCATTGAACGCCAGAATGGGAGCAATCTGGGTGTCCAACGCCCATACAGGAGGAGACATGGCCACCTTTTTTACCCCTAATGGGTGTTTAATGCCCGTGGAGGAACACTTGCTGGTGTTAAATGCCAGACTAGAGAGGAGCTGGGCGTTCAACGCCCATGAAGGAGTATTTCCTGGTGTTGAATGCCAGAATAGGAGAAGAAGTTGGGCGTTGCCCAGGCAGGGGCAGGAGAACTTAGATTTCGAAGTCATAAGCCAGTGGGTTGCACCCAACTCCCACCTACCCCACTATCCTACTCACCCTTCCCTCTCTAGCTTTTTCTCCTTCCTTCTACTATTTTCCTCTTCTTTTTTTATTCCTTTCTCGAGGATGAGAAAGTTCTTAAGTTTGATGTTGCAGAGCAAGCTCTGGGTTTATGTTATCATCAATAGGACTAAAGAAAGGAGAATCATCTTCATGGAAGATCAGCAGTCACCATAACTGAGGTGGTTAAGTTTCATTATCCCTTCCTTTATCTTATTTCTTGTTTTGTATTCTAACTTTTTGCCTGATCACTTTTAGAACTTCCTTTCTTTAGTAGTTCATTTTCTTTGTTCTGGTTATAAGATATCCTATGTATCCGTCACCATGCTTAAAAAAATATTTGAAAAGGAATAGTAAGATACATAAGTTTTGAGTATATCATAAGCTATTTCATTTATTTTGATGTGGTGGCCTTGCATTTATTTTCTGAATGTATGAATTAATAGTGCATAATTGATATTGAAGGTGAGCATATTAACTCTTGAAGAACAGTAAATTTAGAAAAGTATTATTGATTCTCTGAAAAATAAAAATATTGATTCTTGAAGCAAGAAAAAGCAGCTAAAAGAAAAAGAAAAATAAAAATAAAAGAAACAAAAAAAAATAAAAAGCTAAAAAGAAAAAGAAAAGATTAAGAATTGAAGGCTTTAAGCATCAATAGTTAGGAAGGTCAAAATTGGCCTAAAAAGCTCAAATGAGTTGTGATAAACCACTATTTTATGGTTTATCTTATGCTAAATAGAGTAGATTTTATCAATCTTTCATACACTTATTCCTAGGAAATGCATGGTTTTACATCTTCCTTCCCAAATTGATGCTAGGATAGAAAACATGCTTATTTGGCCTTTAATTTACTATTTTTAATCCTCTCTTATTCCCATTCGATGCCGTAATATGTGCGTTAAGTGTTTTCAGAGATCATAGGGCAGGAATGGCTTAGAGGATGGAAAAGAAGCATGCAAAACAGAAAGGAAGACAAGGAATTAAAGATTTAATGGGCGAGCAACGACGCGCACGCGTAAAGCACGCGCACTCCTGGTCAGAAGAAAGCAGTGACGCGCACGCATACAGCACGCGTACGCGTGAATAGAAGAATGCACATCGGAGCGCACGCGTGGACGACGCGTACACGTGGAAGGCAATCACGTGCTGCATATCAAAATTCGTTTGGGGCAATTTTTGGGCCTCTATTTGACCCAATTTCTGGCTCGAAAGTCCAGAATAGATGCAGGGGTGTAGTTGTGACTTGAGACACTTTTCATTGTCATTTTTTTAGCTTTAGTTTTAGTTTAGTTTTAGATAATTCTAGAGACAACATTTGCTCTGTTAGGGTTCTTAGCTTTTCATAATTTCTATTAGTTTTGCTTGGATTGGATCTTGAGAGAGGGTTGCTACCATCTTCAGTGGAAGTCTTCGTTATTATAGTTTGCTTTTCTCTTACCTTACTCTTATGCTTTCCATTCAACTGCTTGGCATCCATGTTATGATTTTCTTAATTTTACATTTAGGAATATAATGAACCAATTTTAGTTTTAATTCCATTACTTGTTGAATTCCTTTCAATTACTTATCATCTCCAATTTAAGTTTTATTAATTTTTAGATTAATTACCATGTCTTTTCTCTATTCCCTTGAGTTGGAATACTCAAGTGTTAATAGGTAATTGGAAATTACTGCCAATTAAACTATCACTAACTTTAATCCTTCCTTGGGAAGTGATTAGGATTTGTGAATCGAAGTTGGCTACCTACTTGACTTTTCTTTATTAATTAAAGGATAACCAAATAGAAGCAATAACCATTTATCTATTATACTTGGGAAAGCCAATAAGGATAAAAATTCCTATTAATTTTCTCCTAGTCAAGGCTTCTTATTTTAAATACACAACACATATTGTTATCCTTCATTGCTTTAATTTTCAGCTATTTATTTTTCTTTTCTGATTTCTACATCAAAACTTTCTCAGAAAAATTCCTTATCAATAATTCACACATTGTTTCAACTCGTTGGGAAATGACCTGGGAATTCTACTCCCAGTATTTCATTCTTAATTGTGACATCCTCTTCTAAATTGATAAGTGAAATTTTCTCCGGTTAAGAACTGTTCATGCCCTAGGTCGAGCTATATGACCCAGGCTGATTGACGACAAGTCGACCGACCTCTTTAGGTCAGGATTATCTGACCTCTTCTCAAAGAGTTCGGTCAAAATGCCAGAGGAGCCCAAAAAAGGCACAAATAGAGGAACATGACCCAAGACCAAAGGCAGCCCAAGCCTAGGAAGATAACGGCGGTTCCCTTAAAGATGAAGATAACTCTACTCAAAGATAAGATAACATAACTATCTTATCTTCAAAAAGGCCACTCCACACCATTATAAATACACTGGAGCACCCAGGTATAACTCATACTCTGATTCTACAAAAAACCTACTTAATACCCTTGCTAACTTAAGCATCAGAGTCCCTTGCAGGTACCACCACCCTTCGGTGATGAAGGATCAGCAGCACCACCAAGTCCATCAAGTCAGACACGGTGGCTCTGGCCACCGTCATCAAGTCAGACTCAACAGCTCCGATCAGTACCGAAGATCTCATCTGAGATCGACCTACAGTTTCAGGTAACCCTCGGAACATCGGCGCCGTTGTCGGGGAACCTGGAAGTCATCCCATTATCATGGCAGACAACCATGACAACGACCACGACTTTTATCTAGAGAACAGGACACCACACAAGAACGCGGACGCCAAACCAAAAGATGCATCTCAACCAAACAAAGCCAAGAGCTCACCAAGTACAGAAATTATGGAGACACTTCAAGCTCAACAAGATCGTCTCAAACAGCTCAAAAAAGAGGCTGAGCATCAACGGGAAGCCGAGAGGGACCTTTGAAGGGAAACTAGGCGACGCCGAGAGTTGGAGGACAAGCTCCTAAAGCTCGAGGCCGACTTTAAAACAAAAACCATCAGCCTGATCCTGAAGACAGCTCCCACAAAGATCAAGATCCATTCACTAAAGAGATTATGAAAACTAAAGTCCCAAAGGACTTCAAAGCTCTCGACATGACTCCAAACGACGGTACATCAGATCCAAGCCATCATTTCAGCAATTTTAGAAGTAGAATGTATCTCACTGATGCCTCAGACGCTATTCGATGCAAAGCCTTCCCAACAACACTAACAAAGACAGTAATTAAGTGGTTCGACACTTTGCCCCCTAGATCCATCACAAGTTTTGATGACCTGGCCAAGAAATTTCTTGCCCGATTTTCCATTCAGAAAGGACAAAGCCAAACATGCCCCAAGCCTATTAGGGATCAAGCAAAGAGATCAGGAGAGCCTTCATAGCTACATGGAGAGATTCAATAAAGCGTGCCTGGACATACAAAGCCTACCAATGGAAGCAGCCATTATGGGTCTTATCAATGGCTGGTGAGAAGGACCTTTTAGCCACTCCATATCAAGGAAACATCTGACATCTCTGAATGAAGTACAGGAATGAACTAAGAAGTATATAAACATGAAGGAAAACTCTCGACTAGGAGAGACCTCAAAATCCGGATTCTCCTACTCCTCCCGGGATAAACTAGATCAGTATTTAGCCAACAAATTAGAAGAGCCCCGAAAAAGAAAAAGGGACAAAGAGGTCGGGCAAGGAGAGCGACCACCTCGCACACCAAAAAGGCACGTTCACATGTTAAACAAAGGATTTTTAGGAGGGGATCTCAAAATCATCTCGCAAAAGGCACCTTAAAGAAATATATCATGTCGAGGGAGGAGAAGGATCACCCGACCTCCCTGCTATTACTTTCACCCAAGAGGATGCGGTAGGCATCATCCCGGGACACGACGATCCTATGGTCATCACTGTCATATTAGCCAATGCAAACCTCCATCGAACACTAGTGGACCAAGGAAGCTCGGCAGACATCTTGTTTAAACCGGCTTTCGATAAACTCGGCCTACAAGAGAAAAAACTCAGTTCATATCCAAACATCTTGTTTGGACTAGGAGACACTCCAATCCAGCCGCTTGGATACATATCACTACACACAACCTTTGGAAAATGAACCTGATCAAGGACACTCAACGTTGAGTACATTGTAATCGACGTAGGCTCAGCCTACAACGCCTTGATAAGTCGGGCAACATTGAATTAGCTCGCAACAATAGTTTCAACTCCACATCTATGCATGAAGTTCCCAACTCTGAAAGGGATCGCTACGATAAAAGGAGATCAGAAATTAGCACGACGCTGTTACAATGAAAGTCTGAACCTTAGAGGCAAAGGGGAAAAAATCCACACCATCGAGCTCGGCAGAGTTCGAGGTCGGGAAGAACTTCGCCCACAACCTGAGGGCAAAATCAAAGAAGTCCAGATCAGAGACCCCGGGCAAAACAACAAACATCGGGGCAACTTTGAAACAAGATACAAAAGGCCCTCTGTTACAGTTCTTAAGGGGTAATGCCGACCTCTTTGCATGGAAAGCCACAGACATGCCAGGCATAGACCCCAAATTAATGTGCCACAAGCTATCAGTATACCCAGGATCTCGGCCAGTACAGCAGAAGCGTAGGAAGGTCGGACCAGAAAGATCCCAAGTTGTGGAAGAACTGGTGCAGGCTCTACTGGAGGAAGGGTTCATACGAGAGGTCAAGTATCCATTATGGCTAGCCAATGTTGTTTTAGTGAAAAAGTCAAATGGGAAGTGGCGGATGTGCACTGACTACACTGATCTCAACAAAGCCTGACCAAAGGATCCCTATCCACTCCCAAGTATCGACACTTTAGTAGATGCCTCCTCCGGATACAAGTACTTCTCTTTCATGGACGCTTATTCGGGATATAATTAAATCCCGATGTATCCCCCTGATCAAAAGAAGACCTCATTATTGACCCCAAAAGCAAATTCTTGTTACGTCGTCATGCCATTCGGACTCAAATGCAGGAGCTACTTACCAAAAATTAATGAACAAAGTCTTCACAGGCCATATCGGGAAACTCATGGAGGTATATGTGGATGACATGTTGGTGAAAACACAAAGTGAAAAATCATTACTGTCCGACCTCACCAAAGTGTTCGACACCATAAGAGAGCATGGCATGCGACTTAATCCTGTAAAATGCACCTTCACAGTAGAAGCAGGCAAATTCCTGGGTTTCATGTTAACAAAACGAGGAATTGAGGCGAATCCGAACAAATGCCAGGCCATACTTGACATGAAGAGTCTGACCTGTGTCAAAGAGGTACAACAACTCAACGGGAGACTGACAGCCTTGTCCAGATTTCTAGCCGGATCGGCCATAAGATCTCTCCCCTTCCACACCACCTTAAGGAAGGGATAGAGGTTCAAATGGACAACAAAGTGCGAGCAGGCTTTCTAGGATTTCAAAAGGTTTCGGGGATAACCACCTATTCTAACTCGACCGCGAGAAGGAGAACTACCTGTGTTGTACCTCGTAGTAGAAAGTCGGGCAATAGCATCGGCACTGGTCAAGAGAAGACAAAACTGGGCAACAACCCATCTATTTCGTCAGCAAATCTCTACAAGGGGCAGAACTAAACTATCAAAAGATAGAGAAGTTCGCCTACGCCCTCATACTAACTTCTCGACGACTTTGCCCCTACTTTCAAGCTCACACCATCAAGGTTCAGACTAACCAACCCATGAAAGGAATTCTCCAGAAGACAGACTTAGCTGGAAGAATTCTACAATGGGTAGTCAAGCTATCTGAGTTCGATCTTCAATACGAAACTCAGACAGCCATCAAGTCCCAATATTTGGCTGACTTCATTGCTGAGTACACTGACACTCAGGGAACTCCCACATAATGGAATCTCTACATAGACGGCTCTTCAAACAAAACCGGAAGTAGCACAGGAGTGATAATAAAAAGCGACCAGGGAACCCAAATACGAGGCACTACTAGCTAGTTTGAAACTGGCTAAGGAGATTGGAGCTCAAAAGCTTATCATCTCCAGTGACTCACAGGTAGTCACCTCACAAATAGCAGGAAACTACCATGTTAAGGACCCTACCATGAAAAAGTACTTGGACAAAACCAGGGAACAGCTCGGACAACTCAGAGAACATGAGGTTCGCCATATACCTCGGAAATGGAATGCTCAAGCTGATGCACTCTCAAAACTAGCTAGCACCAAACCAGGGGGCAACAATAGGAGCCTCATCCAGGAAGTACTGCAGAACCTGTCAATCTTAGAAGAAGAAAAGGTCCTAGCCATAACAGGTATGGATCAAGGATGGATGACTCCCATAATTAACTACCTCAAAACAGAGACACTCCCTACAGATAAGAAAGAGGCAAAAAGATTAAAACCGAAGGGACAATACTACACCATCATAAACAATACTCTATATAAGAGATGGATTTCAACACCGCTGTTAAAATGTGTGCCGACCTCCAACACAAGGGAAATTTTAGAAGAAGTATACAGTGGCATTTGTGGCAACCATCTCAAAGCACGCGCTCTCGCCAAAAAGTACTCCGAGCGGGTTCTTTTGGCTGACCTTACAAAAGGAGGCAACAGAGTTTTAAAGACATGTCCGCCATGTCAAAAACATGCTAATTTCCACATCGCACCACCAGAGGAACTCATCAGCATAACCTCACCCTGGCCATTTGCAAAATGGGGGCTCGACCTCCTCGGACTCTTCCCCCAAGGATCGGGACAGGTCAAGTTCCTCATTGTAGGGGTAGACTACTTCACGAAGTAGATAGATGCAGAGCCCCTAACTAACGCTACTGCTCAAAGAAGTCAAAAATTCCTATATAGAAACATTATCACAAGGTTTGGGGTCCCTTACTCCATTACCACAGACAATGGCACTCAATTCACAGATGCAGGGTTTAGAAAATTGGTGGCTGACTTGAACATAAAGCACCAATTCACGTTCGTAGAACACCCCCAGGCTAATGGATAGGCAGAAGCTGCCAATAAAGTCATATTAGCCGGGCTAAAATGGAGATTACAGAATGGAGGCAATGATCCCAGTGGAAGTCGAAGAAGGATCTCCCAGAATGATCCCCTATAATGAAGAGGCCAACTCCCAACTTCAAAGGGAAGAGCTCGACCTATTCCCAGAAATCTGGGAAGGAGCTCGAATCAGGGAGGAGGTGTTAAAACATCGAATGGCCCTAAAATACAATCGAAAGGTAGTAACAGCAAAATTTCGCCAACAATGACCTCATCCTAATCCGAAATGATATCAGAGCAAGTCGACCTGGAGAAGGCAAACTAGCGGCTAACTGGAAAGGACCCTACCGAGTCACAGAGGTACTGGGGAAAGGCTACTACAGGGTGTCCGAATTCGAGGGACGAGAGCTGCCGAGGTCATGGCACGCCTGCAACCTAAGAAGGTATTACAGTTAGGAGGTGATAAAAAGATCTTAGGCCAAAGTTGCACTCTTTTTTCCTGAAAATGTTTTTTAACGAGACACCAAGCCAAGATCTACAAAACTGCCTAACTTAGAAAGGTAAAAACCCACATGTATATAATTTTCCTATATTTCTACTTTCTATTTGAATAAAACTTCTCAAATTTTTTCTACAAAGCCTCTCTACAGGTCGGCAAGGTGAAAATCAAATTTGCCGACCGATAGCGATGAAAACCGAATTCATCGTCTAGTCTCGACAAAAGATCGACAAAAGTGAAAACTAAATTCACTGTTCGATCAAGACAAAGCTACAGGTCGGCAAGTGAAGATCAAATTCACCGTCCGATTGCGACAAAATCGACAAAGTTATAAAATGTAATCCATAAGCTGAGGCCTGGCCAGCCCTGACTAAAAATTGGATTACTAGAAATAACTCGAGACGGACCGACATAAAGAAGTCAGACTAATCGACTAAAGAGACAAAAAGTTATGAAAAGTAACCCGCAAAAGGAATTACTAGGAATAACTTTGAACGGACTGAAGAAGTTGGACCAATCGACACGAAAGCTATAAAACTTATAAAAAGTAATCCATAAAAAGAGGCCTGACGAGGTCTAAGAAAAAATAGATTGCTAAAAATAACTTAAAATGGACCGACATGAAGAAGTCGGACCCCACTGATCAAAGCGACAAAGTTATAAAAAGTAATCCATAGAAAGAGGCCTGATTAACCCTTATCAAAAGTGGATTACTAGAAATAACTTAGAAGGGACTAACATGAAGAAGTCGGTCCAAGCCGATCAAAAGCAACAGAGTTATAAAAAGTAAATCCATAAAAAGAGACCCGGTGAGGTCCAACTAAAATTAGATTACTAGGAATAACTCGAAAGATTCAATGTAAGGAGTCGACCGACAGAAGGCGTGCGCTAGAAGGGATACAGCTCGAGCCAAAGAAAGCCACGACCTCACCCAAAGTCAATTCACAAGAGTTCTATGAGAATACTAAGAAGAGCAGTCGAACAAGCCTAGCCTCAAAAGGTCACTTCGACCAAAGCAGGAAATAAACAAACGCAAAGGCAATCAAAAAAAGGTCGGACAGTAGAAAGCTCCAACACTCTTAAGATTCCTGGAGAATTCCAAAAGGTTGCAAACAAGCACATCAAAAAGAAAAGCAAAGCTACTATAAAGACTCAAGAAGGCCACCTGAAAAAGGACCTCAAGATCTCAAAAGCATTTGTTTTTCACAACAAAGTTGCTAACAAAAGCAACTAAAATGTCAAAAGAACTACAAGTTATAAATATCCAGAATTTCAAGGACCCATAAACCGGGCCATAAGATACCAAAACAGAAACTATGAAGGAGGCAAAGATCCCCCAGTGGAGGCATCCCGAGGTGAAGAAGGACGAGTCGCAAGAGGGATGGCATCAACTGTTCCATCTGGTCGAGTCAAAATCTAAACATCAAGATCCGACTCGGGACGGCCAACCTCGGGTGCAGGAGTTGGAGAAGTCGGGGCAATAGAAGCTTTTGCAGGTGGCGCAGGAGGAGGATCTACATCATCATCATCATCATCATCATCTTCTGGGGCAAGGAAGATTTTCCCATCTTCTACAATATTGTCCAAACTGAAGAGAGTCAGGTCAAGCTCGGGTGCAAGAACTCGGACCTGAGCCTTCAAGTTCTTATAGGCAGAAGTCACACTGCCCACGAGATGGCCCTGGAGCTTGGTGTAATCAGCATGAGCAGATTCCACCTCTCTCTAAGCTCCACCATCTCACCACAAGTCCGGATATAGCCCTCCTTTTGCTTCTGCACCATCTCCTCAGCCAGATTTGCAGAAGCTATCGCAGCAGTAGCCCGAGTGTTCTTACCTTCCAACTCTTTCTCCAGCTTTGCCACCTTTTTTTCAAGCTCCTCCTTCAACCCCTTGATCCTGTCGAATTCTGACTTGGCCTCCTCCACAAAAGACTTTGTTGCATGAATCGGGATATCCTGAGCAGTTCGGAACAAGGCTGCACCTATATGTTCCATCTTAACACTACTCCGAGTGATGAAATTCAGGTGGTGGAGAATGGACACGTCTTTCATAGGAAGTCAACCATAAGGGGCAGTTTGATGGTCAACAAACCCCACAGCATAAAAGTCAGGGGCATTGAGGTCAAAAGGCTCAACAGTCCTCTGTCTTTTAGGAAGAGGGCCAACAGTAGGAGAAGAGATAGCAGTAGAAGTTTGGAGAGGATCAATCAAATGAACCTGGGGAGTAGGGATCACCCTCCTCAGCCCAGAAGTGCTCGAGGTCATTGTTCTTAACCTACAGCCGAGAGGTTCTGGGAAGCTGTAGCTTTTCTCTCCTTAAAGGCCTTTATGGAATCATTGTTCTTAACCATCTCTGAAAAACACAGCAAAAATCAAGTTACAAAATTGGAAGAAAAGAAACAAAAGCAAGTAAACAAAGCGAAGAAAAAAGAAGTCGACCACTACCCAGTTCAGCTCGGAGAAGGGAGGGGTCCCCTAAGAATTTCTTTGTGTCGAGATGGGGGGTTGCCCCCAAATCTCCTCCAACATACTTACAAAAGCCTGCTCGACCTCATCAAGCATCTCCCATGAATATCTAGACACCACAACATTCTTTTGCCAGCATAAGGGGAAGGCATGTTCATTATTCGACTCTAAGAAAAATGGTCGAGCTCCCTCAACAGCCCAGACCTTAAAAAAGTAGTTCTTAAAGTCCCTAAAAGACTCATCATACATAGAAAACACTTTCTTTCCTTGGGCAGACCGAAAAGATATCCAAGAAGCTTTCTTTTTGGAAGTCCCCGGTTCGGTCAAAACAAAGAGGTAAAGAAAGAGAGTTTGAGAAGGCTTGACATCCAACTCTTGACACAGCAGCTGAAAGATCTTAATAAAGCCCCAGAAGTTCAGATGGAGCTAGGACGGAGCTACATTACATGACCACAGCAAGTCGGTCTCGAAAGACGTAAAAGGAAGGGTAATATTCATTTGGCTAAAAAAGTAATCATAAGCATAAAAGAAGGGGCATTCCCCCTGGGTCAGAGAAGGAAAGCAAACCCTCTCGTCGGAGTCAGGTGCTACCAACTCATAGTTCTTCTCCTAATCCCTATTACTACATATCCAGTGATGTTTTCTAAACTCCGCACAGTATTCAGAGTTAACCACTGAAACGCACATCAGGACGAGGGAGTCCAGCCAGTCAGACATGCCCTCAGGGACTTTGGAGGATGTCTCGACAATATTTTTGCGAGAAGACATGAGTGAACTAGTCCTACAGTAAGAAAAAGAAAAATGGGTTACTAACCAAAATAGCTCGGGCAAATAAAAAATCAGCTCGAACAAATATGGATACAAGTCAGACTAAAAATAGTGAAAGGAGACCCCAGGACTCACACCAAGGACCAAGGGTATCCTCTGGAGGCAATAACAAAGTAAGAACTCGAAAAAATCTACAAACCTAAGTCTCGACATCTCTCAACAAGAAAATAACCCTATTTCATTAGAAGACACAATCAAGAAACAAAAACAAACATTCCAAGCCCTAGAAGCATCAACTATCAGGAAACGCGAAAAGGTTCATACAAAGTCGAAGAAACTCCAAGAGAACACATTACAGTAATAATCAGACACAGTGAAAGCAGAAAGATTCAAAGTTTTTCATGCAAAGATCAAAACTTTCTCAAAATCAGACGAAAAAAGAACGACATAGGAAAAAGAACACCAACCTGTAGCAGAGAGAAGATGATAAACGCTGAAGAGACTGAAGCAATAACGAGGCCGCGCCAGACGATCACCTTTTGAGCAAAAGAATGAAGCACCAATAGTCACCTCCGAAAGCAAGGAGAAACGTGAAAATATGAAAACTTGGGAGCAAGCGAAAGTCAAGAGTCACAGACGAGCCAGAAAACGCAAGAACAGAAGGGTAAATGATAGAAGCAAGAGAAAAAACTGAAAGCAAAGTCTTTTGGCAATTCAAAATAAAAATTGGGAAACGACAAAAAGAGGAGTTAATGGGCTTTAAAAACCCTCACACATTCCCAAAGCAAAGAAATGCACGTTTTAAACTAAAAGGAGTGAAGGAAAACGCTTCGCATTCAAGAACACCCAGACAACCAAAATGCTCGAGCTCAGCTTTTCTAAAAAGGATCGAAGTCTAAAGGACTCGACCTTAAAAAGACCATGCTCAAGCAGGGGCACTGTTCATGCCCTGGGCCGAGCTATTTGACCCGGGCTAATTGATGACAAGTCGACCGACCTCTTCAGGTTAGGATTATCCGACCTCTTCTTAAAGAGTTCAGCCAAAATGCCAGAGGAGCCTGGTGCACGAAATTGTGATCACACTTTTCACAACTCCGCACAACTAACCAGCAAGTGCACTATGTCGTCCAAGTAATACCTTACGTGAGTAAAGGTTGATCCTTCAGAGATTGATGGCTTGAAGCAAGCTATGGTCATCTTGTAAATCTCAGTCAGGTGGATTCAAATGGTTATGAGGATTTGATAATTAAAAGATAAATAAAACAGAAAATAACATAGAGATACTTATGTAATTCATTGGTGGGAATTTCAGACAAGCATTTGGAGATGCTTTGTTGCTTCTGAACCTCTACTTTCCTATTGTCTTCATCCAATCATGCGTCCTCCCTTCCATGGCAAGCTGTATGATCTTCTCAGTGAAAATGGTTCGGCTACGGTTTCTGTATGGCTAATCAACTGTCGGATTTCTCATCTCGGATGAAAAATATCAGGCACAGCTACCGCAGGGCTAATCATATGTCAGTTCTCACTTGTTTCGGAATAGGATCGCTTGATCCTTTTGCACACTGTCACTGCGCCCAACAGTCATGAGTTTAAAGCTCGTCACAGTCATCCCTTCCCAGATCCTACTTGGAATACCACAGACAAGGTTTAGACTTTTCGGATCTCAGGAATGCTGTCTATTAGTTCTAGCCTATACCACGAAGGTTCTAATCACGAATTTGGATGCTCTGTTGTCAGGAGAGGTGATGCAAATCCGTGGATCAGAGACTCAACAGAGTATACTCTGGCTGTCGTCAAATGACTACGTTGAACATCATGTAGACCACTTTGTGGTTGTCAGGCATGCAGATCTTGGTTAAGCGAGTAACGAAGATAGTAGGTGATTGTCACGGGTCACCCCCTTCATTCTGACTTAACTGAATTAAGTACGAGAGTATATCTTGGAGAAGAAGTAGGCGTGAATTGAAAGAAAAACAATAGTACTTGCATTAATTCATGAGGAACAGCAGAGCTCCTCACCTTAATCTATGAGACGTAGAAACTCTACCGTAGAAATTACATAAGAGAAGAAGGTCTAGGCATGGCCGAATGGCCAGCCTCCCCAAAAGTGATCACTTGATCAAAAGATGATCCAAAAGACCCTTATACAAAAGTCAAAAGTGCTATTTATACTAGACTAGCAACCTAGGTTTATAGAAAATGAGTAGATAGTGCAGAAATCCACTTCTGGGACCCACTTGGTGTGTGTTTGGGCTGAGCTTTGAAGCTTTCACGTGCATAGGCCATCCTTGGAGTTAAACGCCAGCTTGGATGCCAGTTTGAGCGTTTAACTCCAGTTCTGGTGCCACTTCCGACGTTTTACGCCAGAAAGGGGTCTCTAGTGAGCGTTTGGATGCCAATTTGGGCCATCAAATCTCGAGCAAAGTATGGACTATTATACATTACTGAAAAGCCCAAGATATCTACTTTCCAACGAAATTGAGAGCGCGCCAATTGGGCTTCTGTAGTTCTAGAAAACCCACTTCGAGTGCAAAAGGGTCAGAATCCAACAGCATCTATAGTCCTTTCTCAGCCTCTGAATCAAATTTTTGCTCAGGTCCCTCAATTTCAGCCAGAATATACCTGAAATCATAGAAAAACACACAAACTCGTAGTAAAGTCT
>NC_029781.3:71641198-71648610 GCF_000817695.3 Arachis duranensis
TATCCGCTCATCACAACACCAAACTTAAATTGTTGCTTGTCCCCAAGCAACTAAAAACAAAATAGGATAAAAAGAAGAGAATATACAATAAATCTCAAAATATCATTGAAGCTTAGTTCTAATTACATGAGTGGGACTAGTATCTTTTTGCTTCTGAACAATTTTGGCATCTCACTTTATCCTTTGAAGTTCAGAATGAATGGCATCCATAGGAACTCAGAATTCAGATAGTGTTATTGATTCTCCTAGTTTAGTATGTTGATTCTTGAACACAGCTACTTATGAGTCTTGGCCGTGACCCTGAGCATCTTGTTTTTCAGTATTACCACCGGATACATAAATGCCACAGACACATAACTGGGTGAACCTTTTCAGATTGTGACTCAGCTTTGCTAGAGTCCCCAGTTAGAAGTATCCAAAGTTCTTAAGCACACTCTTTTGCTTTGGATCACGACTTTAACCACTCAGTCCCAAGCTTTTAACTTGGACCTTCATGACATAAGCACAAGGTTAGGGACAGCTTGATTTAGCCGCTTAGCCTAGGATTTTATTCCTTTGGGCCCTCCTATCCATTAATGCTCAAAGCATTGGATCCTTTTTATCCTTGCCTTTTAGTTTAAAGGGTTATTGGCTTTTTCGACTTACTTTTTCTTTTTCTTTTTTTCTTCCTTTTTTTTCTTTTTTTCGCAAGCTTTGTATTTTTCACTGCTTTTTCTTGCTTCAAGAATCAATTTTATGATTTTTTATATTATCAGTAACATTTCTCTTTTTTTTCATTATTCTTTCAACAGCTAACAATTTTAACATTCATAAACTTCACTATAAAAAATATGCACTGTTCAAGCATTCATTCAAAAAATAAAAAGTATTGCCACCACATCAAAATAATTAAACTAATTTCAAGATAGAATTCAAAATTCATGTACTTCTTGTTCTTTTGCAAATAGAAACATTTTTCATTTAAGAAAGGCGAAGGATTCATGGAATATACATAGCTTTAATGTAACAATCCTGATTTTCGAGCGTGAGATCTTTTCTGAAAGTACGAATTTCTCCGGAGGATCAGTAAGGGGAGAACCTCTGATATATTATCAAGTATTTCAATTCTCATTGTCATTATGTCATCTTTAAGCTAGAACCTTTTCCGAGGCAAGCTCGATAACGCAGTCACGAAGAACATAGTTTTTGAACCGTATCGGTTAGGAATTTTGATCCGGTTTTTCGTAAATAGCCTCAGTTTGATGAACCGGACTCGATTCATGAGAGAAGAGATGTTTTCACAAGTGTTCCGATACACCTAGTTTTAGTAGTTATACCCCTGAGATATTTTAATATTATTTTAATCCACCTCCAAGCCAACCAATCACAACTCACCCTACACCCCCAAAACCCCCAAGGCTGGTTCATTTGCTCCTTGTGGCCAAAATTTCCAAGAGAGAAAAAGAGAGAAAAGTTCTTAGTTCCAAATCTTCAAAGCTTCATTTCTGCTGATCTAAAACTCAAATCAAAATTCCAATCCGACCAAAATGATCCTCTCTTCTTTTTCCACATGATCATATGACCTATTAAGGCTGTAATCAAGGTGAGTTGGCTGCACCATCTCTCTTTTGATTCGGTTTCAAGGAAACATGCTCAAACATGTGTTTTCTTGATGTTCTTCCTTAGGAATCATGCTTAACTTGACTTGAGGCCAAGAAACGTGACTTTCCAGCAAGTCTAAGGTTATAAATCACTTCCTAACATGATGAGTGAGATTTGGTTGGTTGAGGGTTTTTGGATTTAAAGTTGTTCTTGATGTGATTTAGGAGGAAAAAGTGCTAAAGAACCACCTGAAAGTCTAACTAAATTAGGAGCAGCAAAATCAGGTAGGGTGTCACGAAATTAATCTTGATTATTTGTGTTTGAATTGTGTGAATGTTGTATGATTTGGCTGTGCTAAAAATTGGTTTCATATATGATTGATTCTTGGTGAAAATTTGGTGAAATTTTGATGAAATTTGATGAAATTCAAGCTTTAAAGTTCATGTTCTTGGGGCAGCTGGAAAAACGAAACCCTAGGCTTAAATTGAAGTTAAATTTGTGTTAAAATCATGTAGAAAAGATGGTGTTTTAGTGGCTGCTAATTTATTATGAATTATGGTAAAAATCGGTTGCTGAAAAGACTGAAAAACGGGTAAAAACAGAGATAGAATCTGAAGAATTTATGAAGAACATGTAGAACACTTTGAGTGTGATGAAGAACAATGAAGAACAGGCTTTAGATCCTTAAAAGGGCAAGGAAGTAAATTTTTTTGTGTTTAAGGGGTTATTTGGTAATTTCTGAAAGTTAGGGTGGTTAAAGTAGAAATATTAAAAGTTACCGGGGTAAAAAGTGAATTTTAAAGGTAAAAAGGTAAAGGAAGGTTAATTTTCAAAAATTTAATAATAAAATATTAAATAATAATATTTAATTAGAAATAATATTTTAATAAAAATAATAAAATAATGCGAAAAAGGCAATTTTCTGTAAAAGCTTTAGAAAGATAACTTTAAGCGCAGAATCTCATAATTACCTTCATAAAACACTTAGAGAGTGGTAAGAACTAGGGAAACTAAGATACCTACAGCAATTTTCTGTTCCCAAGAGTATATTTCCTGCGAATAGAAAGCAGAGGCTGTCTCAATAGAGCTGCTAATAACTATATGCACATTTATTTGATCGAAAAATCATATTCGGGAAATCGTGAACTCGTGACCGGATAAATGTCGGGAATGCAAGTGCTAACCGACACATGAGCTCTTGGCCTGTACTAGGGTTAGACATGCATCATTCTTGTCTACGCATCATTCTCTGTTGTTTTTCTTCTTGTGTGTGAACTATTTTTTTATGTTTGTCTGCTTGAGTGCTATGTCTGTGCTTTATTTCCTTGTGTTCTTCTGTTTGTGTTTTATTTTCTGTTTTTCTATCAATTTATAACTATTGTTTACTACTTTACTGTATTCTAGTATCCATCTGCTAATCAGAATCGAATAAATGAATGTAACTAACAACCCCGACCCTACTAAGAACTCCCCAGTTCTTACCCCTTCTCTCCCTTCTTCCCCCTCAGATGGAGACGGGCGTGATATTCTATGAGTTTGAGCACCCCTATGTCTACGAGGATCCGATACATCACAGTTACTTCATCATGGGATTGGAGCCTCGTATTAGACGATACACGTTACCTGATCGAGCTTTTCAACATCCTCTGTCTAGCCCGCATTTTGACCCCGATGCTCCTTATGATTCTTCCTTATTCTGGTTACATCCTGACGCACCTGTACATCCTTTTCCTGATGATCCTGAGCACCCTATACCAGCTCAACCTTTGAATGAGGTGGAACCTGAGCCTATCATTCCTGATGAGCCCGAGTTAGCTGGTGACTACGTACCGGTGATACCACCAGAGTGGGACTTTCCCCCTGAGCCGATCCCTGCTTTTCCACAGCCCGATGAGCCAGCACTACCAGACGGTGGGGTAGCCCCTATATACGCGAACGGACCTGTGCTCGCGAATGGTTTTGTACATAGTGACAGCAGTATTTCCGGTGGATCTGAGGGTTTAGCTGTAGCTGCAGACGATGAGGAGGAGGATCCTGAGATAGAGATAGAGCAGGATAAGGAGATGGACGAGCCTCCCAGCGATTCTCCGAATGGCCACGTGTAGATATAGTCTAACAACAGAAGGGGCATTCTTTTGATGACACTCTAGTCTGACATTATCTGTTAGTTAGTCTCTCACTTGTGTTAGTACACCTGAGAGCTAGGAGCTATATAGTGGTTAGGCTAGCTTGGGCACCAGTTTAGCGGCTTTTTTTGTATGGGCCAGGTCCTAGGAGTGTCGTGTATAGATTAGCTACGTAGGATGACGAGGATGTAAACTGACTTGATCTTGTGTAAACGCTACATATTTTGTTATAGTGTATATGATGTATATTATCAGTTATATTTCTATGTTTCTTTATGCTACTTTCCTTTTACTCTCAATGTATGCTTGATTATTTTATCTCTTCTCCTCAACGAGTAAAAAAAAGTTACTCGTAAAATTGGCATCATTCTAACAAGGAACAGGCTCATATACTAAATATTATTTAATAATTAGGAAGGAGAAGTTAGTAACACTTAGCTTCTTGTATGACCATGGCATACCGGGAGTTGGGTCGTTACAATTTGGTATTAGAGCAGTTCGTTCCCCATAGAGCCTGGGGAGTGGACTGACTGTGCTTCATTGCACACTCTGTTGTGTGTCTCATGCTTATAGGATATCTATGTGATATGTGTTGCATGATTGTCTCTGTGTTTTCATTCTGGGAATGTTCACACTTGACTTTAATTGTTAAGACTGATCACCTTAATAATGATTGTTTGGTGTGAACAGGACCACGATAGGTTCACAGAGACGAGGCGTACGGGAAGGAATTCATAATGTTCACCACGAGAGGGAACAGGAAACGTTTATGACTACTATAAACGTTGTGGCTGAGGCAGTGCGCAGCAACTAGGGCTGTTAAATGTCTTGGGGTGAGAAACGGGAATGAGAATCAACATGGAGAAGATAGTGGAAATGATGAGAATAACTTGGGGCATCTCGAAAGACCTATGACCACCTTGCGACTTTTCTGAAGGTTAAACTGCCTAAGTTTAAATGTACACTCGTTGCGACTGATGCTGACAATTGGTTTCGAGCTATCGAATGATCACTGCGAGCACGGCATGTTTCGGTAGGCCAACACATGGAGTTCGCTACTTATATGCTGGAAGGAGAAGCTGAGCATTGGTGGCAGGGGATACAGCGATTGTTGCAACAAGATGAAGGCGATGTTCCTTGGAATACTTTTAAGGATGAATTTTATAAGAAGTATTTTCCGAGGGCAGCTCGTGACGCTAAGGAGATGGAACTTATGCAGCTAAAACAGGGTAACACAACTGTTGCAGAATATGCCCGTAAGTTTGATGAGTTGTGCCGTTTCTCCAAGATTTGCCAAGGGAATCCTGCTGATTTTGAAGAATGGAAGTGCTTAAAGTTCGAAGGGGGTCTTCGTGAGGATCTGATGAGTTCAGTAGTCCCATTGGAGATACGAGATTTTGCTGAGCTGGTTAATACGTGTAAGTTAGTGGAAGAATGTGCTAAGAAGGTAATTGCATCTAAAGCAAATCGTCAAGGATTTCCACCAAGGAACTACAATAGTTATAATTGGCAACCACGAAGGACAAACTTCAAGACACCTGGTGTGCCACAGTGAAGGAATCCACAAGTTGGTAACGCTCCTGCTCGCCCTATGGGTGGAAACGGAGGTAGACCAAGGCAGGATAATGGTAAACGACCCCAACAGGCACAGGTGAATACTACATGTAGGCAGTGTGGGAATGATCATGGTAACAGACCCTACTTGTTTAGAACATCCAAGTGTTATATTTGTAATGAACCAGGACATATGGCTAAGAATTGCTCAAAGAGATTTACTCAGAATCCAGCGCGAACCCAGCAACAAGGTCAAGTGTTTGCTATGACTGCTGATGATGCTATGCAATCAGACGCCCTGATCCAAGGTCAGTGTTATGTTAAAAATCGATTTTTAACTGTACTGTATGATTCGTGTGCATCGCATTCCTTTATTTCTTTAACTGTTTCTTGTGAGTTAGGACTAGATTTCTTTGAGTTGAACTTTGATCTAATTGTCCATACCCCTACATCCCAAAATGCTTTTACAAGTTTAGCGTGCCTGCAAGTACCATTCACTATTAGGAACAGGACTTTTATACATGATCTAATCTGTTTGCCTCTATATGGTTTAGAAGTTATTCTAGGATTAGATTGGTTATCTAAGTATCATGTTTTCCTTGAGTGCTATGAAAGAACTTCTGTTATTCCATCTAAGGGTTTAGATATTAAACCATTTTTGTCTCATACTTTATATCTGAATTCTGTAAGAGTTACCTTAGACGGGAGTGATTTTGAGGGGTACGTTCTGTTAGTGGCTAGCTTGAATGACAGTGAATTAAGTTTAGAACGAATCCGAGTGGTGAAGGAATTTCCAGATGTTTTCCCGGACGACATACCTGAGTTTTCTCCTCAACGAGAGATAGAATTCAGCATTGAACTAGTACCTGGAACCGGACCGATTTCCATAGCACCGTACCGGATGTCACCATTGGAACTTGCAAAGTTAAAGAAGCAGTTGGATGAGCTAATTGGAAAGAAATTTATTCGTCCCAGTGCATCACCTTGGGGAGCTCCGGTATTGTTAGTAAAGAAGAAGGATGGTGGAATGAGACTTTGCGTAGATTACCGACAGTTAAATAAAGTCGCTATCAAGAACAACTATCCACTTCCACGGATAGATGATTTGATGGATCAGTTGAAAGGTGCAACTGTGTTCTCGAAGATTGATTTGCGATCGGGCTATCACCAGATTCGAGTAAAAGAATCAGATATATCGAAGACTGCATTTAGAACTCGATATGGTCACTATGAGTATACGGTTATGTCGTTTGGACTAACTAATGCTCCTGCGATTTTCATGGATTACATGAATCGTATTTTCCGTCCGTACCTTGATCAGTTCGTAGTAGTTTTCATAGACAATATTCTCATCTATTCGAACACAGAAAGAGAGCATGGAGAACATCTAAGGACTGTTTTGTAGATACTGAGGACTCGGAAGTTATATGCTAAACTATCAAAGTGTGAATTTTGGACAGAGAAGGTGGCATTTTTGGGACATGTCATATCACAGGGAGGAATTGCAGTGGATCCTTTAAAAATTGAAGCAGTAGTGCAATGGGAACCACCTACAACCGTTACAGAAGTTTGGAGTTTTTTCGGACTTGCTGGATATTACCGGAGGTTTATTAGAGGGTTTTCACAGATAGCCTTACCTCTGACTTACTGATGAGCGGATAATTTGTATGCTTTTTGGCATTGTTTTTAGTATGTTTTTAGTATGATCTAGTTAGTTTTTAGTATATTTTTATTAGTTTTTAGTTAAAATTCACTTTTCTAGACTTTACTATGAGTTTGTGTATTTTTCTGTGATTTCAGGTATTTTCTGGCTGAAATTGAGGGACCTGAGCAAAAATCTGATTCAGAGACTAAAAAGGACTGCAGATGCTGTTGGATTCTGACCTCCCTGCACTCGAAGTGAATTTTCTGGAGCTACAGAAGCCCAATTGGCGCGCTCTCAACGGCGTTGGAAAGTAGACATCTTGGGCTTTCCAGCAATATATGATAGTTTATACTTTGCTCAAGATTTGATGGCCCAAACCGGCGTTCAAAGTCACCCTCAGGAATCCCAGCGTTAAACGCTGGAACTGGCACCCAAATGGGAGTTAAACGCCCAAACTGGCACTAAAGCTGGCGTTTAACTCCAAGAAGAGTCTCTACACGAAAATG
>NC_029781.3:71649363-71650025 GCF_000817695.3 Arachis duranensis
GTAAGGTTTATTACTTGGACGACCCAGTGCACTTGCTGGTTAGTTGTGCGAAGTTGTGTTTATGCCATGGTATTGAACACCACGTTTTTGGGGTTCTTTACTGGGGATTATGAGAGTTGTGAAAAGTATTGTTCACAATTTCGCGCACTATGTTTTTGGCGCCGTTGCCGGGGATTGTTCTAGTTTTGAGCAAGCTTTTGGTAACATCAGTGCCAAGATCCGGCAATAACACCAAGTTTTTGGCGTTATTGCCAGAGATTGTTCTAGTTTGGACAACTGACGGTTCATCTTGTTGCTTAGATTAGGTATTTTTTTTTGAAATTCTTGAAGATGAATTCTAGAGTTTCATGATGATTTGTTGAAGTCTGGCTGGCTGAGAAGCCATGTCTAATCTCATTGGACCGAGGTTTCAACTTATCATCACAAGAGCTTGTTGATTTCTATCAATCTTGCTTTTGGAGCAGTGATCTGCTAAGGCTTGGCTGGCCTTTGGCCATGTCTCGTGTTTTGGACCGAAGCTTTCTTTGAAAGCTTGGCTGGCTGTGAAGCCATGTCTAATTCCTGGACCGGAGTCTTAGACTAGCATTGCACTGATTCCTGGAATTCTCATTAAGAATTTTGATACTTTTTTTCCTACTTAATTTTCGAAAAACACAAAAAAA
>NC_029781.3:71650206-71650431 GCF_000817695.3 Arachis duranensis
ATCTTTGAATTCTATTGACTTGAGTGTCTTGTGTGTCTCATTTGCATTTTCATTTTGTTAGTGTCAGTAGTATACAAACTGTTAAGTTTGGTGTTTTGCATGCATTGTTATTTGATTCTTGTTGCATTTTGATTTCTCCTTATTATTAAAAATCCAAAAATATTTTTAATTTGTGTCTTCTCAAGTCAATAATACAAAGAATTGAAGATTCAGAACATACAGCAA
>NC_029781.3:71650702-71651147 GCF_000817695.3 Arachis duranensis
CAACTTGCTATCAATCAATGATTTGATTCAACATTTCAAGTATGTTGCCTTTTCTGTTGAGAAAGGTTTAATGTTTGAATCATATCTTTTCTTGATTAGTCAAGTTTTTAATTTTCAAATCAAATCTTTTTTTAAAATGTTTTTCAAATCATATTTTCTCAATCACATCTTTTTAAAACTAATCATATCTTCTTAACCACATCTTTTTCAAAATAGTTGTCAATCAAATCTTTTTTATTTCTAATTTCAAAATCTTTTTCAAAAATCACTTGATTTCTTTTCCATTTTCTTTTTCGAAAATTAAGTAAATGTTTTTCAAAAAAATGTTTTCAAATTTTCTACTTAATTTTTGAAAATCACTTCCCTCCTTCTCACATCCTTCTATTTATGGACTAACACTATCCCTTAATGCAAAATTCGAACTCCATCTTCTTTGATAAGTTCG
>NC_029781.3:71652690-71653143 GCF_000817695.3 Arachis duranensis
GGACAAGTGGGTCAGCTGAGCAAGAAAATTACTGAACTCCCTCCTAGTACTCTCCCAAGCAATATAGAAGAAAATCCAAAAGGAGAGTGCAAGGCCATCAACATGGCCGAATTCTGGGATGAAGAAGAGGCAGTGAACGCCATTGAGGAAGACCTCACTGGGCGTCCACTGACCTCCAATGAGTTCCCCAATGAGGAACCATGGGAATCTGCGGCTCAAAATGAGACAATAGAGATTCCATTGGACTTACTTCTGCCATTCATGAGCTCTGATGAGTATTCTTCCTCTGAAAAGGATGAGTATGTCACTGAAGAGCAAGTTGCTAAATACCTTGGAGCAATCATGAAGCTGAATGACAAGTTGTTTGGAAATGAGACTTGGGAGGATGAACCTCCTTTGCTCACCAAAGAACTGAATAACTTGTCTAGGCAGAAACTGCCTCAAAAGAGGCAA
>NC_029781.3:71653543-71654136 GCF_000817695.3 Arachis duranensis
TCCATGAGAGCCCTCTGTCAAGCTACTGACATTAAAGAAGCGCTTGTTGGGAGGCAACCCAATGTTTTATAATTAACTATTTTCTTTTGTTATTTTATGTCTTTTGTAGGTTGATGATCATAAGAAGTCACAAAATCCATGAAAAAAGCAAAAACAGAATGAAAAACAGAAAGAAAAGTAGCACACCCTGGAGGACGCACCCACTGGCGTTTAAACGCCAGTGAGGTTAGCTGGTGGGCGTTTAACGCCCAGTCTGGCACCATTCTGGGCGTTTAACGCCAGAAAGGGGCACCAGACTGGCGTTAAATGCCAGAGAAGGGCAAGAACTTGGCGTTAAACGCCAGAAATGGGCACCAGCCCGACGTTTAACGCCAGATTTGGCACAAAGAGCAATTTTGCTCGCCACTTGGTGCAGGGATGACTTTTCCTTGACACCTCAGGATCTGTGGACCCCACAGGATCCCCACCTACCCTACCACTCTCTCTCTTCTTCACCAATCACCTCAACACCTCTTCCCCAAAAACCCCTCACCTATCAAATCCCATCTTTCTCTTCACCACTCACATCCATCCTTCATAAAACCCCACCTACC
>NC_029781.3:71657271-71661994 GCF_000817695.3 Arachis duranensis
CTTTGGGAGGCTGGCCATTCGGCCATGCCTAGACTTTATGCTTATGTATTTTCAACGGTGGAGTTTCTACACACCATAGATTAAGGTGTGGAGCTCTGCTGTACCTCGAGTTTTAATGCAATTATTATTGTTCTTCCATTCAATTCCGCTTGTTCTTTTTCTAAGATATCACTTGTTCTTCAACTTGATGAATGTGATGATCCGTGACACTCATCATCATTCTCACTTATGAACGTGTGACTGACAACCACCTCCGTTCTACCTTCGATTGGGTGAATATCTCTTGGATTCTTGATTGCACGATGCATGGTTGATCGCCTGACAACCGAGTGCTCGTCTGACAAACGAGCCAACCATTCCGTGAGATCAGAGTCTTCGTGGTATAAGCAAGAACTGATGGCGGCATTCAAGAGAATCCGGAAGGTCTAACCTTGTCTGTGGTATTCTGAGTAGGATTCAATGATTAAATGACTGTGACGTGCTTCAAACTCCTAGTAGGCGGGGCGTTAGTGACAGACGCAAAAGAATCGATGGATTCTATTCCGGCCTGACCGAGAACCGACAGCTGAATTCCGCGTGCTGTGACAGAGCATATGCAATCGTTTTCACTGAGAGGATGGGAGGTAGCCATTGACAACGGTGAAACCCTACACAAGCTTGCCATGGAAAGGAATAAGAAGGATTGGATGAAGACAGTAGGAAAGCAGAAAGACGGAAGGGAAGGCATCTTCATGCGCTTATCTGAAGTTCCTACCAATGAATTACATAAGTATCTCTATCTTTACCTTTTTTTTATTTTCGTTCATCACCATTACCATTTGAGTTTGCCTGACTAAGATTTACAAGATGACCATAGCTTGCTTCAATACTAACAAGCTCCGTGGGATCGACCCTTACTCGCGTAAGGTTTATTACTTGGACGACCCAGTGCACTTGCTGGTTAGTTGTGCGAAGTTGTGTAATGCCATGGTATTGAACACCAAGTTTTTGGGGTTCATGACCGGGGATTATGAGAGTTGTGAAAAGTATTGTTCACAATTTCGCGCACCACTTACCTTACACGAAAAGAAGTTCCGTTCGTTTGGACAACCGAGTGTGATAGAAGTTTCAATATACTTAAGGAAAAGTTAACAACTGCACCTGTATTAGTACTACCCGACCCACAGAAACCATTTGAAGTATACTGTGACACCTCTGATAAAGGACTTGGGTGTGTGCTGATGCAGACAAGAATGTGGTGGCTTATGCTTCCCGGCAGCTGAGACCTCATGAACGAAATTATCCAACGCATGACTTGGAGTTGGCTGCAGTAGTGTTTGCTCTGAAGATCTGGAGACACTATTTGTATGGCGCTCAACTAGAAGTTTTCTCCGGCCACAAAAGTTTAAAGTATATCTTTGACCAGAAGGATCTTAATATGCGACAGCGAAGGTGGATGCAATTTTTGAAGGAATATGATTTCAAGTTAAGTTATCACCCAGGGAAAGCGAATGTGGTGGCAGACGCTTTAAGCAGGAAGAATTTGAGTATCTCTTGGATGATGATAAAGGAAGAAAAGCTACTTATGGAATTTGAGGACCTTAAATTGACTAATAACACCAGATTTTAAGATTAGTATTCAGCAAGCACAAACACAGGATTCAGAAATGATGACGATGCTGAGACGGATGAAAGTAGAGGAACCAGAAGTTGTAAAACAAGATTGTAGCGGTCTCTAGAGGTACAAGACCAGCATTTGTGTGCCTAGCTCTGGAGATTTGCGACGGAGGATTCTTGTAGAAGCTCATCAAAGTAGATTCTCCATGCATCCTGGAGTGACAAAGATGTATCAAGATTTGAAACAAATGTTTTGGTGGCCGGGCTTAAAGAAAGAGGTTGCTGACTATGTCTTAAAATGTTTAATCTGCCAGAGGGTGAAGGTGGAACATCAGAAGCCGTCAGGAACCCTGCAACCCTTGGAAATACCCCAATGGAAATGGGAGCAGATCACTATGGATTTTGTCACGGGATTGCCAATGACCTCAATAGGGCACGATGCTATTTGGATAATTGTGGACAGGTTAACAAAATCAGCGCATTTCCTTCCGATTCGAGTTGACTATACTTTAGAAAGGCTGGCACGGATATATATTCAAGAAATCGTACGATTGCATGGGATACCTTCGTCAATTGTTTCAGATCGAGATTCGAGGTTTACTTCCAGATTCTAGGGAGCTTTCCAGAAAGCGTTAGGGACAGAATTGCACATGAGTACAGCATGCCATCCTCAGACAGACGGACAATGAGAGCGGACAATCCAAACATTAGAAGACATGCTAAGATCTTGTGTGTTGGATAACCAAGGTAGTTGGGATAAATATTTTCCCTTGATCGAATTCGTCTACAATAACAGCTACCAACAAAGTATCGGGATGGCACCTTATAAAGCTCTCTACGGAAGAAGATGTCAGACACCATTGTGTTGGAATGATGATGGAGAAGCTAGTATCTTGGGTCCAGACTTAGTTTAAGAAACTACAGAGAAGATAAAGAGAATTCGTCAGAAGATCCAGACAGCACAAAGCCATCAAAAGAGCTATGCCGATAATAGACGTAGACCCTTAGAGTTTAGTGAGGGAGACCATGTTTTTCCTAAAGTAACCCCGACTACTAGAATAGGTAGAGCACTTAAGACTAAAAAGCTTAACCCTTGATACATAGGACCTTTCCAAATACTTAAAAGAGTCGGTCTAGTAGCGTATCAAATAGCCCTTCCTCCTTATCTGTCAAACATTCATGATGTTTTCCTATCTCGCAATTTAAGAAATATATTCCCGACAAAAATCAAATTTTACAACCAGAGATAGTACAGTTACGAAATGATTTAACATATCAAGCATCACCAGTTCAGATCGTAGAAAGAAGTGATAAGCAGCTAAGAGGCAAAACTGTTCGCCGAGTCAAAGTAGCTTGGGGACAAAGAGGAAAAGAAGAGCACACCTGGGTACTGGAAGATAAGATGAAAGTTGATTATCCGCATCTATTCTCAGGTAACTGAAATTTTGAGGACAAAATTTTCTTTTAGGAGGGTAGAATGTAACAACCCCGATTTTCGAGTACGCGAGATCTTTTCTGAAAGTACGGATTTCTCCGGAGGATCAGTAAGGGGAGAACCTCTGATATATCATCAAGTATTTCAATCCTCATTGTCATTATGTCATCTTTAAGCTAGAACCTTTTCTGAGGCAAGCTCGATAATGCAGTTACGAAGAACATAGTTTTTGAACCGTATCGGTTAGGAGTTTTGATCCAGTTTTTCGTAAATAGTCTCAGTTTGACGAACTGGACTCGATTCATGAGATAAGAGAGACATTATATTATTATTAGAAGCTGCTTGAATAATATTATAAGGTTAACTGGTCAGTTTTAGTTAAAAACAGAAAATCGGTTTAACCGGGTTCACAATTTACTGGTGTAGTTTAGCACCAGCACTCTCTGATGACTTTAGCAATGCTAAGGCCTCATCATACATGTTTTATTCTCATAATAAATATGTTATTAGTGTCATTTATGCTAGTAGCTCAGAAAATAATTTTTAGAGATGTTTTCACAAGTGTTCCGATACACCTAGTTTTAGTAGTTATACACCTGAGATATTTTAATATTATTTTAATCCACCTCCAAGCCAACCAATCAAAACTCACCCTACACCCCCAAAACCCCCCAAGGCTGGTTCATTTGCTCCTTGTGGCCGAAATTTCCAAGAGAGAAAAAGAGAGAAAAGTTCTTAGTTCCAAATCTTCAAAGCTTGATTTCTGCTGAAATAAAACTCAAATCAAAATTCCAATCTGACCAAAATTATCCTCTATTCTTTCTCCACATGATCATATGACTTATTAAGGTTGGAATCAAGGTGAGTTGGCTGCACCATCTCTCTTTTGATTCAGTTTCAAGGAAACATGCTCAAACATGTGTTTTCTTGATGTTCTTCCTTAGGAATCATGCTTAACTTGACTTGAGGGCCAAGAAACGTGACTTTCCAGCAAGTATAAGATTAGAAATCACTTCCTAACATGCTGAGTGAGATTTTGTTAGTTGAGAGTTTTTGGATTTAAAGTTGTTCTTGATGTGATTTAGGAGGAAAAAGTGCTTAAGGACCACCTGAAAGTCTAACTGAATTAGGAGCAGCAAAATCAAGTAGGGTGTCACGAAATTAATCTTGATTATTTTTGTTTGAATTGTGTGACTGTTGTATGATTTGGCTGTGCTAAAAATTGGTTGCATATATGATTGATTCTGGGTAAAATTTTGGTGAAATTTTGATGAAATTTGATGAAATTCAAGCTTTAAAGTTCATGTTCTTGGGGCAGCTGGGAAAACGAAACCCTAGGCTTAAATTGAAGTTCAATTTGTGTTAAAATCATGTAGAAAAGTTGGGGTTTTAGTGGCTGCTAATTTATTATGAATTATGGTAAAAATCGGTTGCTGAAAAGACTGAAAAACGGGTAAAAATAGAGAAAGAATCTAAAGAATTTATGAAGAACACTTTGAGTGTGATGAAGAACAATGAAGAACAGCCTTTAGATCCTTAAAAGGGCAAGGAAGTAAAATTTTTGGTGTTTAAGGGGTTATTTGGTAATTTCTGAAAGTTAGGGTGGTTAAAGTAGAAATATTAAAAGTTAGCGGTGTAAAAAGTGAATTTTAAAGGTAAAAAGGTAAAGGACGGTTAATTTTCGAAATTTAA
>NC_029781.3:71662000-71668122 GCF_000817695.3 Arachis duranensis
GAGTGGTAAGAACATATTAGTGAGGCAAAGATAAAAGAAAGATAAAAGCTAAAGAAAAGATAAAAAAACAAAGAAGAAGTCTGTAAAGTTTTAACAATAGAAAAACAGACAGAGACTAGCGAATGAACTAGGGCAACATAGTTAGTCCTTGAGTTACGACTAGGGTTAGGTATAATATGAAAAGTTAAACTGTTTCAGTATAGGCTTAATGAACCTATACTTGGGACAGGCTAACTATTCATATCGAGATTTACATAAGCTTTAAATACACATGTTAAACAGAGGAATCAGAGCAGAGTAAAGAGATTAAGAGCAGAGGACTTATTGAAAAGTTAATTGTTGCTTGAGGCAACCCAAGGGATATTGTTTGCTTATTCGTTGCTTAATGCAACCCAAGAGATAATGTTTATTTATTTATTGCTTAAAGCAACCCAAGAGCTTCTATAGGAAAACTAAGATACCTACAGCAATTTTCCGTTCTCAAGAGTATATTTCCTGCGAGTAGAAAGCAGAGGCTGTCTCAATAGAGCTGCTAATAATTATATGCGCATTTATTTGAACAGAAAATCGTATCCGGGAAATCGTGAACTCGTGATCGGGTAAATGTCGGGAATGCAGGTGCTAACCGACACATGAACTCATGGCCTGTACTAGGGCTAGACATGCATCATTCTTGCCTGTACATCATTCTCTGTTGTTTTCCTTCTTGTGTGTGAACTATTTCTTTATGTTTGTCTGCCTGAGTGCTATGTCTGTGTTTTATTTCCTTGTGTTCTTCTGTTTGTGTTTTGTTTTCTGTTTTTCTATCTATTTATAACTACTGTTTACTACTTTACTGTATTCTAGTATTCATCTGCTACTCGGAATCAAATAAATGAATGTAACTAACAACCCCGACCCTACTAAGAACTCCCCAGTTCTTACCCCTTCTCTCCTTTCTTCCCCTTCAGATGGAGACGGGCATGATATTCTATGAGTTTGAGGACCCCTATGTCTACGAGGATCCGATACATCACAGTTACTTCATCATGGGATTGGAGCCTCGTATTAGACGATACACATTACCTAATCGAGCTTTTCAACATCCTCTGTCTAGCCCGCATTTTGACCCCGATGCTCCTTACGACTCTCCCTTATCCTGGTTACATCCTGACGCACCTGTACATCCTTTTCCTGATGATCATGAGCACCCTATACCAGTTCAACCTTTGAATGAGGTGGAACCTGAGCCTATCATTCCTGATGAGCCCATGTTAGCTGCTGACTACGTACTGGTGATACCACCAGAGTAGGACTTTCCCCCTGAGCCGATCCATGCTTTTCCACAGCCCGATGAGCCGGCACTACCAGACGGTGGGGTAGCCCCTATATACGCGAACGGACCTGTGCTCGCGAATGGTTTTGTACATAGTGACAACAGTATTTCCTGTAGACCTGAGGGTTTAGATGTAGCTGCAGACGATGAGGAGGAGGAGGATCCTGAGATAGAGATAGAGCAGGATGAGAAGATGGACGAGCCTCACGGCGATTCTCCGAATGGCCATGTGTAGATATAGTCTGACAATAGAAGGGGCATCTTTTGATGACACTCTAGTCTGACATTATCTGTTAGTTAATCTCTCACTTGTGTTAGTACACCCGAGAGCTAGGAGTTATATAGTGGTTAGGCTAGCCTGGGCGCCAGTTTAGCGGCTTTTCTTGTATGGGCCAGGCCCTAGGAGTGTCGTGTATATATTAGCTATGTAGGATGACGAGGATGTAAATTGACTTGATCTTGTGTAAACGCTACATGTTTTGTTATAGTGTATATGATGTATATTATTAGTTATATTTCTATGTTTCTTTATGCTACTTTCCTTTTACTCTCAATGTATGCTTGATTATTTTATCTCTTCTCCGCAACGAATAAAAAAAAAGTTACTCGTAAAATTGGCATCGTTCTAACAAAGAACAGGCTCATATACTAAATATTATTTAATAATTAGGAATGATAAGTTAGTAACAATTAGCTTCTTGTATGACCATGGCATACTGGGAGTTGGGTCGTTACATTTAAGACATGGACACCAGACACTAATGATCATGTAATAAAGACACAAACATAGACAAAACATCAAGCATAGGAAACCAAAAAACAGAAAAATAAGAACAAGGAAATTAAAGAACGGGTCCACCTTAGTGATAGCGGCTAGTTCTTCCTCTTGAAGATCCGATGGAGTGCTTGAGCTTCTCAATATCCCTTCCTTGCCTTTGTTGCTCCTCCCTCATAGCTCTTTGGTCCTCCTAATTTCATGGAGGATAATGGAGTGCTCTTGGTGCTCCATCCTTAGTTGCTCCATATTAGAACTCAAATCTCCTAAAGAGGTGTTGAGTTGCTCCCAATAGTTGTGTGGAGAAAAATGCACCCCTTGAGGCATCTCAGGGATTTCTTGATGAGGGACTTCCTTATGCTCTTGTTGAGGTCCATGAGGGGGCTCTCTTGTTTTCTCCATCCTTTTTGTGATGGGCTTGTCCTCTTCAATGATGATGTGTTCCTCTATGATAATTTCAATTGAATTGCATAGGTGACAGATGAGATGAGGAAAGGCTAACCTTACCAAAGCGGAAGGCTTGTCAGCCACCTTGTATAGTTCTAGAGGTATGATCTCATGAACCTCCACTTCCTGTCCAATCATGATATTATGGATCATGATAGCCCGATCCACAGTTACTTCGGACTGGTTGCTAGTAGGAATGATAGAGCATTGGATGAACTCTAACCATCCTCTAGCCACGGGTTTGAGGTCAAGCCTTCTCAGTTGAATAGGCTTGCCTTTGGAGTCTCTCTTCCATTGGGCTCCTTCCACATAGATGTCCATAAGGACTTGATCCAACCTTTAATCAAAGTTGACCCTTCTTGTGAAAGGATGAAGATCTCCTTGCATCATTGGCAAGCTGAATGCCAACCTCACGATTTTCGAATTGAAATCTAAGTATTTCTCCCGAACCACTGTAAGCCAATTCTTTGGGTTCGGGTTCACACTTTGATCATGGTTCTTAGTGATCCATGCATTAGTATATAACTCTTGAACCATTAAGATTCCAACTTGTTGGATGGGGTTGGTGAGAACTTCCCAACCTCTTCTTCGAATCTCTTGCCAGACCTCTGGATATTCGCTCTTTTTGAGCTTGAAGGGGACCTCGGGGATCACCTTTTTCTTGGCCACAACTTCATAGAAATGGTCTTGATGGACATTTGAGATGAATCTCTCCATTTCCCATGACTCGGAGGTGAAAGCAATTGCCTTCCCTTTCCTCTTTCTAGAGGTTTCTCCGGTCTTAGGTGCCATTAATGGTTATGAAAAAACAAGAAGCAACGCTTTTTCCCACACCAAACTTAAAAGGTTTACTTGTCCTTGAGCAACAAAAGAGAGAAAGGAGGAGAAGAAGAAAAAATAGAGGAGATGGAAGTGTAGGAGTGGTTCAGCCAAGGGAGGTTGGGAGTGTTTGTGATGTGTGAAAATGAAGGAGTAAAGAGGGGTATTTATAGGGTAAAGGGGAGAGGGAATCCGTGTGATAGGGGTTGGGTTTGGGAGGGAAATGGTTTGAAATTGAGTGGGTGGGGGTAGGTGAGTTGTATGATGGGTAATAGTGGATGGATGTGAGTGGTGAAGAGATTATAGGGAAGAGGGTAGAATTTGATAGGTGAATGGTGTTTGGAGAAAAATGTTATGGAAAGGTGTGAAGAGGAATGAGAATGAGTTGGGGTAAGTAGGGATTCTGTGGGGACCATAGATCCTGAGGTGTCAAGGATTTCTCATCCATGCACCTTTCTGGCATTAAATGCCAGTTTGGCTGTCAGTTCTGGCGTTTAACGCCCAGAATGCTACCAGACTGGGCGTTAAACGCCCATTCTGCTACTCTTACTGGCGTTTAATGCTAGCCAGACACTAAACATCCTTTTCTGGCGTTAAACGCCAATCTGGCTGCCATTTCTGGTGGTTAGTGCCCAGAATGCTGCCAGACTGGGCGTTAAATGCCCATTCTGCTATCCTTATTGGCGTTTAAACGCCAGTAAGCTCGTCCTCCAGGGTGTGCTATTTTTTATGCTATTTTTTATTCATGCTTTAATTCTGCAGCTATTTTTGTGACTCCACATGATCATCAACCTAAAGAAAACATAGACTAATGATGGAGAATAAAATGAAAAAGTAATTAATATAGATAAATAAAATTGGGTTGCCTCCCAATAAGCGCTTCTTTAATGTCAATAGCTTGACAGGAAGCTCTTACAGAGCTTCACAGATGCTCAGAGCATGATTGTCGCCTCCCAACACCAAACTTAGAGTTTGAATGTGGGGGCTTTGCTTGACTCTGTATGGAGAGAATTAGATGAAGCTTTTCATCCCTCTTCTCCATATATACAGAAGAAGATCATTGAGTCTTAAACACAAGGTAGTCCTCATTCAATTGAAGAACTAACTCTTCTCTGTCCACATCAATCACAGCCTTTGCTGTGGCTAGGAAGGGTCTTCCAAGGATGATGGATTCATCCTCATCCCTCCCAGTGTCTATGATTATGAAGTCAGCAGAGACGTAAAGGCCTTCAACCTTCACTAAGACATCCTCTACAAGTCCATAAGCCTGTTTCATTGATTTGTCTGCCATCTCTAGTGAGATTCTTACAACTTGTACCTCAAAGATCCCTAGTTTCTCCATTACAGAGAGTGGCATGAGGTTGATACCTGACCCCAGGTCACACAGAGCCTTTTCAAAGTTCATGGTGCCTATGGTGCAAGGTATTAAGAACTTTTCGGGATCCGGTTTCTTTTGAGGCAATGTTTGCTCAATCTATGTATTCAGTTCATTAATGAGCAATGGAGGTTCATCCTTCCAAATCTCATTACCAAGTAACTTGGCATTCAACTTCATGATTTCTCCTAGATACTAAGCAACTTGCTCTTCAACAATATCTTCGTCCTCTTCAGAGGAAGAATACTCATCAAAGCTCATGAATGACAATAATAACTTCAGTGAAATCTCTATGGTCTCTGTGTGAGTCTCAGATTCCTTTGGTTCCTCAATAGGAAACTCCTTATTGGTCAGTGAACGTCCCTTGAGGTCTTCCTCACTGGGAATCACTGCCTTTTCACTCTCTCCATGTTCGGCCATTTTGGTTATAGTTATGGCCTTGCACTCTCTTTTGGGATTTTCTTCTATATTACTTGGGAGAGTACTAAGAGGAGTTTCAGTAACTCTTTTACTCAGCTGACCCACTTGTGCCTCCAAATTTTTGATGGAGGACCTTGTTTCATTCATAAAACTGAGAGTGGTCTTAGATAGATCAGAGATGATGTTTGCTAAGCCAGAGAGGCTCTGCTCAGAATTCTCTGTCTGTTGCTAAGAAGATGATGAAAAAGGCTTGCTATTTGGTGCACGAAATTGTGATCAATACTTTTCACAACTCAATTAATCCCCGGTGATGAACCCAAAAAATTGGTGTTCAATACCATGGCATAAACACAACTTCGCACAACTAACCAGCAAGTGTACTGGGTCGTCCAAGTAATAAACCTTACGCGAGTAAGGGTCGATCCCACAGAGATTGTTGGTATGAAGCAAGCTATGGTCACCTTGTAAATCTTAGTCAGGCAAACTCAAATGGTTATGAATGATGAATGCAAACTCAAATGGTTATGGATGAATGATGAATAAAACATAAAGATAAAGATAGAGATACTTATGTAATTCATTGGTGGGAATTTCAGATAAGCGTATGAAGAAGCTTGGTCCCTTCCGTCTCTCTGCTTTCCTACTGTCTCCATCCAATCCTTCTTACTCCTTTCCATGGCAAGCTGTATGCAAGGGTTTCACCGTTGTCAGTGGCTACCTCCCATCCTCTCAGTGAAAATGTTCAACGCACCCTGTCACGGCATGGCTAATCATCTGTCGGTTCTTAATCAGGTCGGAATAGAATCCAGTGATTCTTTTGTGTCTGTCACTAACGCCCAGCCCTCAGGAGTTTGAAGCTCGTCACAGTCATTCAATCATTGAATCCTACTCAGAATACCACAGACAAGGTTTAGACCTTCCGAATTCTCTTGAATGCCGCCATCAATTCTAGCTTATACCATGAAGATTCC
>NC_029781.3:71668262-71668472 GCF_000817695.3 Arachis duranensis
CCAGCTTTGGTGCCAGTTTGGGCGTTTAACTCCCATCCTTGTGCCAGTTCCGGCGTTTAACGCTGGGAATTCTGATGGTGAGTGTGAACGCCGGTTTGGGCCATCAAATCTTGAGAAAAGTATGAACTATCATATATTGCTGGAAAGCCCAGGATGTCTACTTTCCAACGCCGTTGAGAGCGCGCCAATTGGGCTTCTGTAGCTCCAGAA
>NC_029781.3:71668605-71668883 GCF_000817695.3 Arachis duranensis
GTCCCTCAATTTCAGCCAGAAAATACCTGAAATCACAGAAAAACACACAAACTCATAGTAAAGTCTAGAAAAGTGAATTTTTACTAAAAACTAATAAAAATATACTAAAAACTAACTAGATCATACTAAAAACATACTAAAAACAATGCCAAAAAGCGTATAAATTATCCGCTCATCACAACACCAAACTTAAATTGTTGCTTGGCCCCAAGCAACTAAAAATCAAATAAGATAAAAAGAAGAGAATATGCAATGAATTCCAAAAACATCTATGAAGG
>NC_029781.3:71669080-71669545 GCF_000817695.3 Arachis duranensis
AGCTACTTATTGAGTCTTGGCCGTGGCCCAAAGCACTCTGTCTTCCAGTATTACCACCGTATACATACATGCCACAGACACCTAATTGGGTGAACCTTTTCAGATTGTGACTCAGCTTTGCTAGAGTCCCTAATTAGAGGTGTCCAGGGTTCTTAAGCACACTCTTTTTGCCTTGGATCACACTTTTATTTCTTTTTTTTCTCTTTTTTTTCGTTTTCCTTTCTCCTTCTTTTTTTTCGTTTTTCTCCCTTTTTTTGTATTCACTGCTTTTTCTTGCTTCAAGAATCATTTTTATGATTTTTCAGATCCTCAGTAACATGTCTCCTTTTTCATCATTCTTTCAAGAGCCAACATTCATGAACCACAAATTCAAGATACATATGCACTGTTTAAGCATACATTCAGAGAACAAAAATATTGCCACCACATCAAAATAATTAAACTGTTATAAAATTCAAAATTCAT
>NC_029781.3:71670680-71671149 GCF_000817695.3 Arachis duranensis
TCAGAGGTGGAAGCTTTTGCCTTCCCTTTCCTCTTTCTAGAGGTTTCTCCGGCCTTGGATGCCATGAATGGTTATGGAAAACAAAAAGTAATGCTTTTACCACACCAAACTTAAAAGGTTTGCTCGTCCTCGAGCAAAAGAAGAAAGAAGAGAATAGAAGAAGAAGAAATGAAGGAGATGGAGATGGCTTTGTGGTTCGGCCAAGGGGAGAGAAGTAGTGTTTAGGTTGTGTGAAAATGAAGGAGTGAAGATGGGTTTATATAGGGGTGGGGGGAGGATTATGGTTCGGTCATGGGAGGGTGGGTTTGGGAGGGAAAGTGGTTTGAATTTGAATGGTGGGGTAGGTGGGGTTTTATGAAAGATGGATGTGAGTGGTGAAGACAAAGATGGGATTTGATAGGTGAAGGGTTTTTGGGGAAGAGGTGTTGAGGTGATTGGTGAATGGGTGAAGAAGAAGAGAGAGAGTGGT
>NC_029781.3:71671382-71672681 GCF_000817695.3 Arachis duranensis
TTTCTGGCGTTAAACGCCCAGAATGGTGCCAGACTGGGCGTTAAACGCCCATCTGCTAGCCTTACTGGCGTTTAAACGCCATCAGGATCTTCCTCCAGGGTGTGCTGTTTTTCTTTCTGTTTTTCATTCTGTTTTTGCTTTTTCAATTGATTTTGTGACTTCTCATGATCATCAACCTGCAAAAAACGTAAAATAACAAAGGAAAATAGTCAAAATATAACATTGGGTTGCCTCCCAATAAGCGCTTCTTTAATGTCAGTAGCTTGACAGTGGGCTCTCATAGAGCCTTACAGATACTCAGAGCAATGTTGGAACCTCCCAACACCAAACTTAGAGTTTGACTGTGGGGGCTCTGTTTGGCTCTGTTTTGAGAGAAGCTCTTTATGCTTCCTCTCCATGGTGACAGAGGGATATCCTTGAGCCTTAAACACAAGGGATTCTTCATTCACTTGAATAATCAATTCTCCTCTATCAACATCAATCACAGCCTTTGCTGTGGCTAGGAAGGGTCTGCCAAGGATGATGGATTCATCCATGCACTTCCCAGTCTCTAGGACTATGAAATCAGCAGGGATGTAATGGTCTTCAACTTTTACCAGAACATCCTCTACAAGTCCATAAGCTTGTTTTCTTGAATTGTCTGTGGTGCACTGGTGGACGAAATTGTGATCCTTAATTAAAGGCTCCTTGGCATGTGCCAAAGAGAACTAATTTAACTAACTGATTACTTTCCTTTCACAACTCCGTTCAACTGACCAGCAAGTGTACTGGGTCGTCCAAGTAATACCTTACGTGAGTAAGGGTCGAATCCACAGAGATTATTGGTTTGAAGCAATCAATATTTATTTTATTAATCTTAGTCAGGATGTCAATAGGATTATTTGGATTAAAAGTGAAGTTACTAGAATGGATTATAAAAATAAAAGAGGGAACAATGTTACTTTGTTTTGCAGTACTGGGGAATATGTTGGAGTTTTGGAGATGCTTTGTCCTCTGACTTCAACTCTTCCTTGAAATCCTCTTCTCACACGCAGGTTCCTTCCATGGCAAGCTCTATGTAGGGTGTCACCGTTGTCAGTGGCTACTTCCCATCCTCTCAGTGAAAACGTTCCTATGCTCTGTCACAGCACGACTAATCATCTGTCGGTTCTCAATCAGGTTGGAATAGAATCCATTGATTCTTTTGCGTCTGTCACTAACGCCCAACAGGTTAAAGTTTGAAGCACGTCACAGTCATTCAATCCTAGAATCCTACTCGGAATACCACAGACAAGGTTTAGACTTTCCGGATTCTCATGA
>NC_029781.3:71672857-71674233 GCF_000817695.3 Arachis duranensis
TTCTTGGCGTCAAACTTCAGGTTATGACGTGTTTTGGGCGTTCAACTCCGGATAATGACGTTTTTCTGGCGTTTAACTCCAGACAGCAGCATGAACTTGGCGTTTAATGCCAAGTTACGTCGTCTATCCTTGCGCAAAGTATGGACTATTATATATTGCTGGAAAGCCCTGGATGTCTACTTTCCAACTTCGTTGAGAGCACGCCAATTGGACTCCTGTAGCTCCAGAAAATCCATTTCGAGTGCAGGGAGGTCAGGATCCAACAGCATCAGCAGTCCTTTTTCAGCCTAAGTCAGATTTTTGCTCAGCTCCCTCAATTTCAGCCAGAAAATACCTGAAATCACAGAAGAACACACAAACTCATAGTAAAGTTCTCCCTCAATTTCAGCCAGAAAATACCTGAAATCACAGAAAAACACACAAACTCATAGTAAAGTCCAGAAATATGATTTTTTGCCTAAGAACTAATATTATTTTACTAAAAACTAACTGAAACATGCTAAAATCTACTTGAAATTACCCCCAAAAAGCGTATAAAATATCCGCTCATCACAACACTAAACTTAAACTGTTGCTTGTCCTCAAGCAACTAGATGAATAAAATAGGTTTTAACAGAAATAAAGAAGTAATAATATTCTCAAATTTTAAATGAAGCTCAAATTCTTATTAGATGAGCGGGGCTTGTAGCTTTTTGTCTCTGAACAGTTTTGGCATCTCCCTGTATTTTTAAATTTTCAGAATGATTGGCATCCTTAGGAACTCAGAATTCAGATAGTATTATTGACTCTCCTAGTGTAGTATGTTGATCCTTGAACACAGTTATTTTATGAGTCTTGGCCGTGGCCCTAAGCACTTTGTCTTCCAATATTACCACCGGATACATAAATAGCATCTTGTTTTCCAGTATTACCACCGGATACATAACAGCCACAGACACATAACTGGATGATCCTTTTCAGGTTGTGACTCAGCTTTGCTAGAGTCCCCAGTTAGAGGTGCCCAGAGTTCTTATGCACACTCTTTTTGCTTTGGATCATGACTTTAATCACTCAGTCTCAAGCTTTTCACTTGGACCTTCATGACACAAGCACATGGTTAGGGAAAGCTTGGTTTAGCCGCTTAGGCCTGGATTTTTATTTCCTTGGGCCCTCCTATCCATTGATGCTCAAAGCCTTGGATCCTTTTTATTCTTGGCTAGTGCCCATGGCTTGTGAATATTGTGTTATTTTTTTTTTTGGACTGCTTTTTCTTGCTTCAAGAATCAATTTCATGATCTTTCAGATCATCAACAATATTTTTCGTGTTCCTCATCCTTTCAGGAGCCAATATTCATCAAATTCAAAGTACAAATTATGCACTGTTCAAGCATTCATTC
>NC_029781.3:71676038-71676680 GCF_000817695.3 Arachis duranensis
TTGCTTCTCCTGGGCGTTCAACGCCCATGTGATGCTTCTTTCTGGCGTTGAACGCCAGGAAGTCCTTCTTTACTGGGCGTTTTTCTAAACGCCCAGAATGCTAGCAGATTGGCGTTAAACGCCCAGAAGGTGCATCTTTCTGGCGTTTAACGCCCAAAAGATGCTCCTTTCTGGCGTTTAATGCCCAGAAGGCTACCCTTACTGGCGTTAAACGCCCAGTGGGTGCTTCTTTTGGGCGTTTAATGCCCAAAGCATTTCTTACTGGCTTTTTCACGCCAGTGAGCTTCCAAATTTCTCTGTAGCTCTGTGACTTCAATCAATTGCTAATTCACCTTTGAAGATACTTGGACTTAAACCTGTAAAGAAAAGAAAATTTATTTAATCAGTAAATAAACTTGTAAATGGCTGGGTTGCCTCCCAGCAAGCGCTTCTTTAATGTCATTAGCTGGACTGTCACTGATCTTCAATGTAATCTCAGTCTTGAGCACTCTTGCTCGAAATTATCTTCAAGATAGTGCTTAACTCTTTGTCCATTGACAATGAACTTTTTGTTAGAGTCATTATCCTGAAGTTCTATGTATCCATATGGTGATACACTTGTGATTACATATGGACCTCTCCACCGGGATTTTAACTTCCCAG
>NC_029781.3:71676780-71677145 GCF_000817695.3 Arachis duranensis
ATAGTGTTATTGATTCTCCTAGTTAAGTATGATGATTCTTGAACACAGCTACTTATTGAGTCTTGGCCGTGGCCCAAAGCAATTTGTCTTCCAGTATAACCACCGGATACATACATGCCACAGACACATAATTGGGTGAACCTTTTCAGATTGTGACTCAGCTTTGCTAGAGTCCCCAATTATAGGTGTCCAGGGTTCTTAAGCACACTCTTTTTGCCTTGGATCACAACTTTATTTCTTTGTTTTTCTTCTTCTCTTTTTTTTCTTTTTCTTTTTTTTCGAAATTTTTTTTTTGTATTCACTGCTTTTTCTTGCTTCAAGAATCATTTTTATGATTTTTCAGATCCTCAGTAATATGTCTCCTT
>NC_029781.3:71677359-71678021 GCF_000817695.3 Arachis duranensis
CTTTGTTGCTCCTCTCTCATGATTCTTTGATCTTCTCTAATTTCATGGAGGAGGACAGAGTGTTCTTGGTGCTCCACCCTTAGTTGTCCCATGTTGGAACTCAATTCTCCTAGAGAGGTGTTTAGTTGCTCCAAATAGTTTTGTGGAGGAAAGTGAATCCCTTGAGGCATCTCAGGGATTTGATGATGAGAGGGGTCTCTTGTTTGCTCCATCCTCTTCTTAGTGATGGGCTTGTCCTCATCAATGGGGATGTCTCCCTCTATGTCAACTCCAACTGAAAAACAGAGGTGACAAATGAGATGAGGAAAGGCTAACCTTGCCAAGGTAGAGGACTTGTCCGACACCTTATAAAGTTCTTGAGCTATAACCTCATGAACTTCTATTTCTTCTCCAATCATGATGCTATGAATCACGATAGCCCGGTCTATAGTAACTTCGGACCGGTTGCTAGTGGGAATGATTGAGCGTTGGATAAACTCCAACCATCCCCTAGCCACAGGCTTGAGGTCATGCCTTCTCAGTTGAACTGGCTTCCCTCTTGAATCTCTCTTCCATTGGGTGCCCTCTTCACATATGACTGTGAGGACTTGGTCCAACCTTTGATCAAAGTTAACCCTTCTAATGTAAGGGTGTTCATCTCCTTGCATCATGGGCAAGTTGAA
>NC_029781.3:71678486-71680422 GCF_000817695.3 Arachis duranensis
GGGAAGGTGGTTTGAATTTGAATGGTGAGGTAGGTGGGGTTTATGAAGGATGGATGTGAGTGGTGAAGAGAACGATAGGATTTGATAGGTGAAGGGTTTTTGGGGAAGAGGTGTTGAGGTGATTGGTGAATGGGTGAAGAAGAGAGAGAGTGGTGGGGTAGGTGGGGATCCTGTGGGGTCCACAGATCCTGAGGTGTCAAGGAAAAGTCATCCCTGCACCAAATGGCAAGCAAAATATGCATTCTGAGCCAATCTGGCGTTAAACGCCGGGCTGGTGCCCATTTCTGGCGTTTAACGCCAAGTGCTTGCCCTTTTCTGGCGTTTAACGCCAGTCTGGTGCCCATTTCTGGCGTTAAACGCCCAGAATGGTGCCAGACTGGGCGTTAAACCACCATCTGCTAGCCTTACTGGCGTTTAAACGCCAGTAGGTTCTTCCTCCAGGGTGTGCTGTTTTTCTTTCTGTTTTTCATTCTGTTTTTGCCTTTTCCCTTGATTTTGTGACTTCTCATGATCATCAACCTACAAAAAATATAAAATAACAAAAGAAAATAGATAAAATATAACATTGGGTTGCCTCCCAACAAGCGCTTCTTTAATGTCAGTAGCTTGACAGAGGGCTCTTCATGGAGCCTCACAGATACTCAGAGCAATGTTGGAACCTCCCAACACCAAACTTAGAGTTTGAATGTGGGGGTTCAACACCAAACTTAGAAGTTGGTTGTGGTCTCCCAACACCAAACTTAGAGTTTAACTGTGGGGGCTCTGTTTGACTCTGTTTTGAGAGAAGCTCTTCATGCTTCCTCTCCATGGTGACAGAGGGATATCCTTGAGCCTTAAACACAAAGGATTCTTCATTCACTTGAATGATCAATTCTCCTCTATCAACATTAATCAGAGCCTTTGCTGTGGCTAGGAAGGATCTGCCAAGGATGATGGATTCATCCATGCACTTCCCAGTCTCAAGGACTATAAAATCAGCAGGGATGTAATGGTCTTCAACCTTTACCAAAACATCCTCTACAAGTCCATAAGCTTATTTTCTTGAGTTGTCTGCCATCTCTAGTGAGATTTTTGCAGCTTGCACCTCAAAGATCCCTAGCTTCTCCACTACAGAGAGAGGCATGAGGTTTACACTTGACCCTAGGTCACACAGGGCCTTCTTGAAGGTCATGGTGCCTATGGTACAAGGTATTGAAAACTTCCCAGGATCTTGTCTCGTTTGAGGCAGTTTCTGCCTAGACAAGTCATCCAGTTCTTTGGTGAGCAAAGGGGGTTCATCCTCCCAAGTCTCATTTCCAAATAACTTGTCATTTAGCTTCATGATTGCTCCAAGGTATTTAGCAACTTGCTCTTCAGTGACATACTTATCCTCTTCAGAGGAAGAATACTCATCAGAGCTCATGAATGGCAGAAGTAAGTCCAATAGAATCTCTATGGTCTCATTTTGAGCCTCAGATTCCCATGGTTCCTCATTGGGGAACTCATTGGAGGCCAGTGGACGTCCATTGAGGTCTTCCTCAGTGGCGTTCACTGCCTCTTTGGTGCACGAAATTGCAATCACACTTTTTGCAATCCCGCACAACTAACCAGCAAGTGTACTGGGTCGTCCAAGTAATACCTTGCGTGAGCAAGGGTCGATCCCACAGAGATTGTCGGCTTGAAGCAAGCTATGGTTATCTTGTAAATCTTAGTCAGGATATTAGAAATTATCAGGATTGACTGTGAAAAGCAAAAGAACATGAAATGATTACTTGTTTTGCAGTAATGGAGAATAGGTTGAGGTTTGGAGATGCTCCATCTTCTGAATCTCTGCCTTCCTACTGTCTTCTTCTTCAGTCACGCAAGTCTCCTTCCATGGCAAGCTGTATGTAGGGTTTCACCGTTGTCAATGGCTACCTCCCATCCTCTCAGTGAAAATGTTCAACGCACCCTGTCA
>NC_029781.3:71689874-71691600 GCF_000817695.3 Arachis duranensis
GCATTTTGCAACTCCGCACAACTAACCAGCAAGTGTACTTGGTCGTCCAGGTAATACCTTGCGTGAGCAAGGGTCGATCCCACAGAGATTGTCGGCTTGAAGCAAGCTATGGTTATCTTGTAAATCTTAGTCAGGATATCAGAAATTATCAGGATTGACTATGAAAAGCAAAAGAACATGAAATGATTACTTGTTTTGCAGTAATGGAGAATAGGTTGAGGTTTGGAGATGCTCCATCTTCTGAATCTCTGCTTTCCTACTGTCTTCTTCTTCAAACACGCAAGTCTCCTTCCATGCCAAGCTATATGTAGGGTTTCACCGTTGTCAATGGCTACCTCCCATCCTCTCAGTGAAAGCGATTGCATATGCTCTGTCACAGCATAGCGGAATTCATCTGTCGGTTCTCAATCAGGCCGGAATAGAATCCAGTGATTCTTTTGCGTCTGTCACTAACACCCCGCCTTCAGGAGTTTGAAGCATGTCACAGTCATTCAATCATTGAATCCTACTCAGAATACCACAGACAAGGTTTAGACCTTCCGGATCCTCTTGAATGCCGCCATCAATTCTAGCTTATACCACGAAGATTCCGGTGAAAGAACCCAAGAGATAACTACTTAATCTAAGGTAGAACGGAGGTGGTTGTCAGGCACGCGTTCATAGTTGAGAATGATGATGATTGTCACGGATCATCACATTCATCCGGATTAAGAACAAGTATTATCTTAGAATGGAAGCAAGCATGATTGAATGAGAAACAGTAGTAATTGCATTAATCCATCAAGACACAGCAGAGCTCCTCACCTCCAACCATGGGGTTTAGAGACTCATGCCGTGGAAGGTACACAAAGAAAACGTGTAAAGTGTCATGAGGTACAGATACAATGTCAAAAGATCCTATTAATAGTAAACTAGTAGCCTAGGGTGTACAGAAATGAGTAAATGACGTAAAAATCCACTTCTGGGTCCACATCGTGTGTGCTTGGGCTGAGCAATGAAGCATTTTCGTGTAGAGACCTTTTCTGGAGTTAAACCCCAGCTTTCATGCCAGTTTGGGCGTTTAACTCCAAGTTTTATGCCAGCTCCGGCGTTTAACGCTGGAATTTCTGAGGCTGATTTGCCACGCCGGTTTGGGCCATCAAATCTTGGGCAAAGTATGGACTATCATATATTGCTGGAAAGCCCAGGATGTCTACTTTCCAATGCCGTTGAGAGCGCGCCAATTGAGTTTCTGTAGCTCCAGAAAATCCGCTTCGAGTGCAGGGAGGTCAGAATCCAACAGCATCTGCAGTCCTTTTTGGTCTCGGAATCAGATTTTTGCTCCAGAAAAGTGAATTTTAACTAAAAACTAATAAAAAATATACTAAAAACTAACTAGATTATACTAAAAACATACTAAAAACAATGCCAAAAAGCATACAAATTATCCGCTCATCACAACACCAAACTTAAATTGTTGCTTGTCCCCAAGCAACTGAAAATCAAAATAGGATAAAAAGAAGAGAATATACTATAGACTCCAAAATATCAAGGAAACATAGCTCCAATTAGATGAGCGGGACTAGTAGCTTTTTGCCTCCGAACAGTTTTGGCATCTCACTCTATCCTTTGAGGTTCAGAATGATTGGCATCTATAAGAACTCAGAACTCAGATAGTGTTATTGATTCTCTTAGTTGAGCATAATGATTCTTGAACATAGCTAGTGTATGAGTCTTGGCTGTGGCC
>NC_029781.3:71691825-71691954 GCF_000817695.3 Arachis duranensis
ATTTTTTTTTTCACTGCTTTTTCTTGCTTCAAGAATCAATCTGATGATTTTTTTCCAGATCCTCAATAACAGTTCTCTTTCTCCTCATCCTTTCAAGAGCCAACAATTTTAACATTCTTAAGACAACAA
>NC_029781.3:71692716-71694163 GCF_000817695.3 Arachis duranensis
GGACACCCTTTGAGTTGGTTATCCACTTAGTCCCAGGGAGGCATATGTCCTCTAGAACTTGATCCAACCCTTTATCTACTCTCACCATCCTCCTATTGAAGGAATCAGGATCATATTGCAGTTGAGGTAGTTTGAAGATTTCTCTTATTTTGTCCAGATGGAAGTACATAACTTTCCCTCTGACCATGGTTCTGTAGGTATGGTAAGCAGTTCCAGTCATTCTCTGTTTATCTGTTAGCCACAGATTAGAGTAGAATTCCTGAACCATGTTCCTTCCAACCTTTATTTCAGGATTAGTCAGAACTTCCCAACCTCTGTTTCGAATTTGCTCTTGGATCCCCGGATATTCATCTTCTTTCAGATCAAATTTAACTTCCGGGATCACTGACCTCAGACCCATTATCTTGTGATAATGGTCTTCATGTTCTTTAGATTATTCTCTTTCTTTCCTCTTAAATTGGTTTGTTTTCCCTTAGGAGCCATCATCTTGATGAATCTTGGCTTAGTGATCACGGAAAAACACACCAAACTTAGAGGTTTTGCTTGTCCTCAAGCAAAAAGAGAAGAAAGAAGAGAAGAGAGAGGGAGAGGAAGAGGAAATTCGAATGGTGTGGTGGGAGGAGAGAGCCAAACATTTATTTATAAGGTGGGAAGGGGAGTTTTTTCGAAAAACAAGGAGAGATTTGAAGGAGATTTGAGAAGATGCGGAAAGAAATTGAGAAAAGGGTGATTTTTTTTGAACAAAATTTGGGAATGATTTGAGAGATTTGAAGAGTGGTTTTAGATATTTGAAAATTTGAATGTGAATAATGAGAGATTGAAATGTATTTTTGTAGAAAAATATGGGTGAGAAAAGGAAAGTTTGAAAAAATCTGATTTGAAAACAAAATTGTGGTCCCCCCACCTTTCTGGCGTTAAACGCCCAGAATGGCACTCATTCTGGCGTTTAACGCCCAATTGGCACCCTTTTTGGGCGTTTAACGCCCTGCTAGGTGCCCTGGCTGGCGTTAAACGCCAGAAAACCTTTATCACTGGGTGTTTTTCTGAACGCCCAGGATGATGCACACCTGGCGTTAAACGCCCAGAATGGTGCCCATTCTGGCGTTTAACGCCCAAAATGGCACCATCTGGCATTTTTTCGCCAGTAAGCTCTTTTTCTCTGCTTTTTGAGCTGAATCCTTCTGTAACTCTGTGAATTCCTTCATTTTTGATAATTGCCCTTGTAGAAACAAAACATATAACCTGCTAATGACTGGGTTGCCTCCCAGCAAGCGTTTCTTTATTGTCTTTAGCTGGACCTTCACCGAGATTCATTCAAGCCTCAGTTTTGAGCATTCTTGCTCAAAATTTCTTTCAAGATAATGTTTGATCCTCTGTCCATTAACAATGAACTTTTTGTCAGAATCAATATCTTGAAGCTCAACATATCCATATGGTGACACTCTTG
>NC_029781.3:71695011-71695958 GCF_000817695.3 Arachis duranensis
ATTCCGTCTGCACATCTCTTAAAGAGATATGGTTCATCCCCAAGATAGTACTTTGCATCTGAAATTAATTTCTTTCTCTGCATGTAACTGTACTCTTTGGGTATGAACCTCACAGCTTTAAAATTTGCGATATCTGCAAACCATGGAGCTTTCTGAATGGCAAAGAGTTGCTCATCTGGGAAAGTCTAAGAGATCTCAGTAGAAGGTAGGGACGCCCCAGCTACTGGTTCTATTCGGGACAGATGATCAGCTACTTGGTTCTCCGTCCCTTTTCTGTCTCTTATTTCTATATCAAACTCTTGCAGAAGCAACACCCATCTTATAAGCCTGGGTTTTGAATCCTGCTTTGTGAGTAAGTATTTAAGAGCAGCATGGTCCGTGTACACAACCACTTTGGATCCCACTAGATAGGATCTAAACTTGTCAATGGCATAGACCACTGCAAGTAACTCTTTTTCTGTGGTTGTGTAGTTCTTCTGTGCGTCATTTAGAACACGGCTGGCATAGTAAATGACGTGCAGGAGCTTGTTATGCCTCTGTCCCAACACTGCACCAATGGCATGGTCACTGGCATCACACATTAATTCAAATGGCAATGTCCAATCTGGTGCAGAGATTACTGGTGCTGTGACCAGCTTAGCTTTCAGGGTCTCAAATGCCTGCAGACACTGTGTGTCAAACACAAATGGTGTGTCAGCAGCTAACAGGTTACTCAAAGGTTTTGCAATTTTCGAAAAATCCTTTATAAACCTTTTGTAGAATCCTGCATGCCCCAGAAAGCTTCTGATTGCCTTAACATTGGCAGGTGGTGGCAATTTTTCAATTACCTCTACCTTTGCCTTATCCACCTCTATCCCCCTGCTTGAAATTTTGTGCCCAAGGACAATCCCTTCAATCACCATAAAGTGACACTTCTCCCAGTTTAAAACCAGGTTAGTCTCTTGGCA
>NC_029781.3:71696463-71696885 GCF_000817695.3 Arachis duranensis
TGAGCATCCTTGAAGATGTCTTCAAGCTCTGATTCTAGGCTTTCAGCCATATTGATCTCTTCTACCAGAGAGTCAATAATGTCAGCACCCATGCAGTCATTTGGTGTGTCTGGATGCTGCATGGCTTTTACAGCATTTAACTTGAACTCATCCTCATTGACTCTCAAGGTTACTTCCCCTTTTTGTACATCAATGAGAGTTCGTCCAGTTGCTAGGAAAGGTCTTCCTAGAATGAGAGTTGCACTCTTGTGCTCCTCCATTTCCAGCACCACAAAGTCAGTTGGAAAAGTGAATGGTCCAACCTTGATAATCATATCCTCTATTATGCCTGATGGATATTTAATGGAGCCATCAGCAAGTTGGAGGCATATCCGGGTTGGTTTGACTTCTCCAGTCAACCCAAGCTTTCTGATAGTGGATGT
>NC_029781.3:71697196-71697812 GCF_000817695.3 Arachis duranensis
CTGCAAAGCGGGCAAATTGCTTATCCTGTTCCGCTTGGCGGAGTTTTTGAGGATAAGGCATCTTGGCTTTATATTCTTCAATCTTAGATGCTGCAGGTTTATTCCTTACAGAAGTGGTTGAAGAAGCCTTGTTAGAGGGATTACTGTCAGCACTCTCAGGTGTCTGATTCTCCCCAGGCGTCTGAACGCCAGGATTGGGTGGAAATTGGGCGTTTAACGGCAACTTTTTCCCCTTTTCTGGCGTTTGAATGCCAGAACTGGGCAAGGAATGGGCGTTTAACGCCAGCTTTCCTTCCCTTTCTGGCGTCTGAACGCCAATGACATTCCTCTCTGGGCTCTTACTGTCCTCAGAGGGATTTTGAACAGTAGTTTGGTTGTCCTCTACCAACTGTTCCTTGTTTGGCTTTTTACTCTTTGGAGCAGTGTTATTCAAGGTCTTCCCACTCCTCAATTGAACTGCTTGACACTCCTCTGTTATCTGTTTAGATATTTGCTGTTTTGCTTGATTCAACTACAGTTCTATGCTCTTGTTAGCAACTTTAGTTTCATGGAGCATTTCTTTAAAGTCTGCTAACTGTTCTGTTATCAGGAGCAATTGTTGATTAAGCTCAATTAT
>NC_029781.3:71699233-71699597 GCF_000817695.3 Arachis duranensis
GGATTTAGTTCAAAGCTGCTTGCTTTGATGGGAGGTGTACAGATGCTACTCCCATATGCAGTTGTAATGGGGTTAGCATATGACCCCATAGTCCTTTTGGACTGATTGATCCCACTTAAGTCCATAATGGACAAAAGGGAAATGATAATGATTGCAAAGAGATAAATTTTGTTTGTTTTTTTTTGTTTTGAATTTACAAAAAAAATAGAATAAAACAAAATAAAATTAAGATAAAAATTCGAAAATCAAAAAGAAAATAAGATCAAAGCAAATTGAAAACTGGATCAATGAGTTAATTAAAAAGATTTTGGAAATAGCAATTAGAAAGATATGATTGAAAAATTTTTATGAAAAAGATTTGATT
>NC_029781.3:71701167-71701776 GCF_000817695.3 Arachis duranensis
AAAAATATACTAAAAACTAACTAGATTATACTAAAAACATACTAAAAACAATGCCAAAAAGCATACAAATTATCCGCTCATCACTCTTCCTCCTCTCCAAATTCGGTCATGTTAATGGCTTTGCACTCTCCTTTTGAATTTTCTTCCGTATTGCTTGGAAGAGTACTAGGAGGGAGTTCAGTAATTTTTTTGCTCAGCTGACCCACTTGTGCCTCCAAGTTTCTAATGGAGGACCTTGTTTCAGTCATGAAACTTTGAGTGGTTTTGATTAGATCAGAGACCATGGTTGCTAAGTCAGAGGTGTTCTGCTTAGGACTCTCTGTCTGTTGCTGAGAAGATGATGGAAAAGGCTTGCCATTGCTAAACCTGTTTCTTCCACCATTGTTATTATTGAAACCTTATTGAGGTCTCTGTTGATCCTTCCATGAGAGATTTGGATGATTTCTCCATGAAGTATTGTAGGTGTTTCCATAGGGTTCTCCCATGTAATTCACCTCTTCCATTGAAGGGTTCTCAGGATCATAAGCTTCTTTTTCAGATGAAGCTTCCTTAGTACTGCTTGGTGCATTTTGCATTCCAGACAGACTTTGAGAAATCATATTGACTTGC
>NC_029781.3:71702637-71702810 GCF_000817695.3 Arachis duranensis
AGAAGATGGAGTTCGAATTTTGCATTAAGGAATAGTGTTAGTCCATAAATAGAAGGAGGTGAGAAGAGGGGAAGAAATTTTCGAAAATTAAGTAAAAGGTTTTAAAAACATTTTGAAAAACACTAATTAATTTTCGAAAACCAAGAGTGGGAAAGAGATCAAGTGATTTTTGA
>NC_029781.3:71702947-71703541 GCF_000817695.3 Arachis duranensis
TGAAAAACAATTTAAAAAGATTTGATTTTTAAAATTAATGACTTGGCTAACAAGAAATTTAAAAGATATGATTCAGACATTAAACCTTTCTCAACAGATAAGGCAACACACTTAAAATGTTGAATCAAATCATTAATTGATAGCAAGTATTTTTGAAAATAGAAAGAAATTGATTTTGAAAAAAATTTGATTGAAAAGATTTGATTTGAAAAAGATTTGATTTTGAAAAACTTTGAAAACTTGAAAAAAAATTGCATTGAAAACAAAATCTTCCCTCTTGTGCCATCCTGGCGTTAAACGCCCAGAATGGTGCACATTCTGGCGTTTAACGCCCAAAACTCTACCCTTTTGGGCGTTAAATGCCCAGCCAGGCACCCTGGCTGGCGTTTAAACGCCAGTCTGTCTTCCTCACTGGGCATTTTGAACGCCCAGTTCTTTCTGTGTAATTCCTCTGCAGTATGTTCTGAATCTTAAATTCTCTGTATTATTGACTTGAAAAGACACAAATTAAAAATATTTTTGGATTTTTAATAGTGAGGAATAATCAAAATGCAACTAAAATCAAATAACAATGCATGCAAGACACCAAACTTA
>NC_029781.3:71704016-71704230 GCF_000817695.3 Arachis duranensis
CGGTAATGAATCCAAAAACTTGGTGTTCAATACCATGGCATAAACACAACTTCGCACAACTAACCAGCAAGTGTACTGGGTCGTCCAAGTAATAAACCTTCACTAACGCCCCGCCTTCAGGAGTTTGAAGCACGTCACAGTCATTCAATCATTGAATCCTACTCAGAATACCGCAGACAAGGTTAGACCTTCCAGATTCTCTTGAATTCCACCC
>NC_029781.3:71704358-71709825 GCF_000817695.3 Arachis duranensis
ACGTTCATAGGTGAGAATGATGATGAGTGTCACGGATCATCACATTCATCAAGTTGAAGAACAAGTGATATCTTAGAACAAGAACAAGCGGAATTGAATAGAAGAACAATAGTAATTGCATTAATACTCGAGGTACAGCAGAGCTCCACACCTTAATCTATGGTGTGTAGAAACTCCACCGTTGAAAATATATAAGAACAAGGTTTAGGCATGGCCGAATGGCCAGCCTCCCAATGAGGGTTCAGTCATCAAAACATGATCAAAAGATCCAAAGGATTGAAAGATCCCCTTATACAATAGTAAAAGGTCCTACTTATAGAGAACTAGTAGCCTAGGGTGTACAGAGATGAGTAAATGACATAAAAATCCACTTCCGGGCCCACTTGGTGTGTGCTTTGGCTGAGCATTGAAGCATTTTCGTGTAGAGACTTCTCTTGGAGTTAAACGCCAGCTTTGGTGCCAGTTTGGGCGTTTAACTCCCATCCTTGTGCCAGTTCCGGCGTTTAACGCTGGAAATTCTGAGGGTGACTTTGAACGCCCGTTTGGGCCATCAAATCTTGGGCAAAGTATGGACTATCATATATTGCTGGAAAGCCCAGGATGTCTATTTCCAACGCCGTTGAGAGCGCGCCAATTGGGCTTCTGTAGCTCTAGAAAATCCACTTCGAGTGCAGGAAGGTCAAAATCCAACAGCATCTGCAGTCCTTTTTAGTCTCTGAATCAGATTTTTGCTCAGGTCCCTCAATTTCAGCCAGAAAATACCTGAAATCACAGAAAAACACACAAACCCATAGTAAAGCCCAGAAAAGTGAATTTTAACTAAAAACTAATAAAAATATACTAAAAACTAACTCAAACATACTAAAAACATACTAAAAATAATGCCAAAAAACGTACAAATTATCCGCTCATCAGTGTCCTTAGCACTTGAATCAGTGCTTCCTCTTCCTGTGGATTTAAAGCAGAGCTTATAATCACTGGAAAAGTGTCACCCTTTCTCAGAAATGCATATTTCAGGGATGGTGGTAGTGGTTTGAGTTCAGGTTTGGGAGGCTTATCCTCCTCCTGAGGAATTTTCAAAAATTCTTTTGTTTCCTCTAGTTCTTCTTGATCAGGCTGAACATCCTTGAAGATGTCCTCTAGCTCTGATTCTAGACTTTTAGTCATGTTGACCTCTTCCACCAAAGAGTCAATAATGTCAGCGCCCATGCAGTCATTTGGTGTGTCTGGATGCTGCAATGCTTTTACAGCATTCAACTTGAACTCATCCTCGTTGACTCTCAGGGTTACTTCCCCTTTTTGTACATCAATGAGAGTTCGTCCAGTTGCTAGGAAGGGTCTTCCTAGGATGAGAGTTGCACTCTTGTGCTCCTCCATTTCCAGCACCACAAAGTTAGTTGGAAAGGTGAATGGCCCAACCTTGACAATCATGTCCTCTATTATGCCTGATGGATATTTAATGGAGCCATCAGCAAGTTGGAGGCATATCCCGGTTGGTTTGACTTCTTCAGTCAACCCAAGCTTTCTGATGGTGGATGCAGGTATTAGATTGATGCTTGCTCCAAGATCACACAGGGCTGTCTTGGTGCAAGCACCTTCTAATGTGCATGGTATCATAAAGCTTCCTGGATCTTGAAGCTTTTCTGGTAAGCTTTTCAGAATGACTGCACTGCATTCTTCAGTGAGAAATACTTTTTCAGTTTCTCTCCAATCCTTCTTATGACTTAAGATCTCTTTCATGAACTTAGCATAAGAAGGTATTTGCTCAAGTGCCTCTGCAAACGGAATCTTTATTTCAAGAGTCCTTAGATAGTCTGCAAAGCGGGCAAATTGCTTATCCTGTTCCGCTTGGCGGAGTTTCTGAGGATAAGGCATCTTGGCTTTATATTCTTCAACCTTAGTTGCTGCAGGTTTATTCCTTACAGAAGTGGTTGGAGAAGCCTTTTTAGAGGGGTTATTATCAGCACTCTTAGGTGTCTGATCCTCCATTGGCGTTTGAACGCCAGGATTGGGTGAAGATTGGGCATTTAACGCCAACTTTTCTCCCTGTTCTGGTGTTTGAACGCCAGAACTGGGCAGGGAATGGGCGTTTAACGCCAGCTTTCCCCCATTTTCTGGCGTTTGAACGCCAAAAGTATTCCTCTCTGGGATCTTACTGTCCTCAGAGGGATTTTGGGCAGTGGTTTGGTTATCCTCTGTCAATTGTTCCTTATTTGGCTTTTTGCTACTTTGAGTAGTGTTATTCAATGTCTTCCCACTCCTCAGTTGAACTGCTTGGCATTCTTTTGTTATCTGTTTAGATAGCTGCTGTTTTGCATGATTCAACTGAGATTCTATGTTCTTGTTAGCAATTTTAGTTTCTTGGAGCATCTCTTTAAACTCTGCTAACTGTTGTGTCATCAGGTGTAATTGCTGATTAAGCTCAACCATCTGTTCTTGAGGACTAGGATCAGTGGCTACTGCCATAACTTCCTCTTTTGTAGAGAACTCATTGCTAGAGTACAAATGTTGATTTCTATCAACAGTATCTATAAGCTCTTGAGCCTCCTTAATCGTCTTCCTCATATGTATAGATCCACCAGCTGAGTGGTCTAGAGACATCTGAGCTTTTTCTGTAAGCCCATAGTAGAAGATGTCTAACTGTACCCACTCTGAAAATATTTTCACAAAAATTTTCAAAAATATGTTCTTGATGTTCATCATGATCTTCAAAGTGTTCTTGGTGTTCATCTTGACATTCAAAGTGTTCTTGCATGCATTATTGGTTTGATCTTAAATTCTTATTTTTTGAGTCAATTTGTGTTTTTCTCTCTCCTCATTAAAAATTCAAAAAAGTCAAAAATATATATCTTTTCAAGTAAATAATACATAAAGAAATGAAGATTCAAAACATAAAGCAGAAGAATCACAGAGAAAAAGAGCTCGCTAGTAATAAAACGCCAGTAAAGAGGCACTTTGGGCATTAAACACCAGAATGGCTATCATTCTGGGTGTTTAATGCCAGGAAAGCTATCATTCTGGGCATTAAATGCCAGAATGGGCAGCATTCTGGGCGTTTAGAAAAATGCCCAGTAAGGAAGGATTCCTGGCGTTTAACGCCAGCTAGGGTATCTGGCTGGGCGTTAAACGCCCAAAGAGGCAGCCAAATGGGCGTTAAACACCAGAATGGATAGCATTCTAGACGTTTAACACCAGGATGACACAAGGGAGGTAATTTCATTTCCAATTCAAATTTTTTTCAAATTTTCATGTTTTAAATCATAACTTTAAAATCTTATCTTTCCATATTTACAAAAATCCTTGCTAACAATTAATGTTTTGATTAAAAAAATTGCAAGTTTTGTTACTTTCTTGTTAAGAAAGGTTCAACCTTGGAATTTTAGAATCATATCTTTTAATTTCATATTAGTCAAGTCATCATTAAAAAATTAAATCTTTTTTAATCATATCTTTTCAATCATATCTTTTTAAAATCAAATCTTTTTCAATCAAATCTTTTTTAAAATTTTGATTTCAAAATCTTTTTCTAACTTCTTATCTTTTCAAAATTATTTTCAAATCTTTTTCAACTAATTACTATTTCTTATCTTTTTTCAAAACCACCTAACCACTTTCCCACTTTCAATTTTCAAAAATCACTAACCACTTTTTTCAAAAATCTTTTTAATTAAAACTGAAACAATTAGTTAATTAAAAATCTTTTTAGTTTTAATTTTTGAATACTCTCTCTCTCTCATCTCTTTCTATTTACTTGCTAACACTTCTCTTCTACTTATAATTCGAACCATCTCTCTCCCTCTGTGTTCGAATTCTTCTTATTCTCTCTCTACCTCATTCCTCTGTTCTTCTTTTCTTCTGACACATCAAGGAATCTCTATACTGTGACATAGAGGATTCCACTACTCCCTTTTGTTTTCTTCTTTTTCATATGAGCAGAAATAGGGATAAAAACATTCTTGTTGAAGCTGATCCTGAACCTGAAAGGACTCTGAAGAAGAAGCTAAGAGAAGCTAAAGCACAACACTCTGTAGATGACTTTACAGATAATTTTGAAAAAGAAGCAGACATGGCAGCCGAACTCAACAACAATGCCAGAGATGCAAGGAAGATGCTTGGTGACTATGCTGCACCAACTTCCAACTTCTATGGAAGAAGCATCTCAATTCCTGCCATTAAAGCAAACAACTTTGAGCTTAAGCCTCAATTAGTTTCTCTAATGCAGTAAAATTGCATGTTTCATGGACTTCCATCTGAAGACCCTCATCAGTTCTTAGCTAACTTCTTGCAGATCTGTGATATTGTTAAGACCAATGGGGTTGATTACGAGGTCTACAGACTTATCTTGAGATTAATACTCTGAATGTCATATTGGCTCAGAACAAAATATTGACTTAGCAAGTCAATATAATTTCTCATAATCTGACTGGATTGCAAGCTGCATCCGGTAGTGCTAAAAAAGCCTCCTCTGAAGGAGAAGCTTATGACCCTGAGAATCCTACAATGGAAGAGGTGAATTACATGGGAGAATCCTATGGACACACCTATATTCCTTCAAGGAGAAATCATCCAAATTTCTCATGAAAGGATCAACAGAAGCCTCAACAAGGCTTCAACAACAATAATGGTGGGAGAAATAGGTTTGGCAATAGTGATGAGCGGATAATTTATACGCTTTTTGGCATTGTTTTTAGTATGTTTTTAGTATGATCTAGTTAGTTTTTAGAGTTGCTTGAGGACAAGCAACAATTTAAGTTTGGTGTTGTGATGAGCGGATAATTTACGCTTTTTGGCATTGTTTTTAGTATGTTTTTAGTATGATCTAGTTAGTTTTTAGTTAAAATTCACTTTTCTGGTCTTTACTATGAGTTTGTGTGTTTTTTTGTGATTTCAGGTATTTTCTGGCTGAAATTGAGGGACCTGAGCAAAAATCTGATTCGGAGACTAAAAAGGACTGCAGATGCTGTTGGATTCTGACCTCCCTGCACTCGAAGTGGATTTTCTAGAGCTTCAGAAGCCCAATTGGCGCGCTCTCAACGGCGTTGGAAATTAGACATCCTGGGCTTCCCAGCAATATATGATAGTCCATACTTTGCCCAAGATTTGATGGCCCAAACCGGCGTTCAAAGTCACCATCAGAATTCTCAGCGTTAAACGCCGGAACTGGCACAAGGATGGGAGTTAAACGCCCAAACTGGCACCAAAGCTGGCGTTTAACTCCAAGAAGAGTCTCTACACGAAAATGCTTCAATTCTCAGCCGAAGCACACACCAAGTGGGCCCGGAAGTGGATTTTTATGTCATTTACTCATCTCTGTACACCCTAGGCTACTAGTTCTCTATATATAGGACCTTTTACTATAGTATTTTCATCTTTAGATCTTTGGAATCTTTTGATCTTTAGATCTTTTGATCACTTTGGGAGGCTGGCCATTCGGCCATGCCTAGACCTTGTTCTTATGTATTTTCAA
>NC_029781.3:71709911-71717260 GCF_000817695.3 Arachis duranensis
GGCATTCAAGAGAATCCGGATGGTCTAAACCTTGTCTGTGGTATTCTGAGTAGGATTCGATGATTGAATGACTGTGACGAGCTTCAAACTCCTGAGGGCTGGGCGTTAGTGACAGACGCAAAAGAATCACTAGATTCTATTCCGGCCTGATTGAGAACCGACAGATGATTAGCCGTGCCATGACAGGGTACGTTGAACATTTTCACTGAGAGGATGGGAGGTAGCCATTGACAACAGTGAAACCCTTGCATACAGCTTGCCATGGAAAGGAGTAAGAAGGATTGGATGGAGACAGTAGGAAAGCAGAGAGACGGAAGGGACCAAGCATCTTCATACGCTTATCTGAAATTCCCACCAATGAATTACATAAGTATCTCTATCTTTATCTTTATGTTTTATTCATCATTCATAACCATTTGAGTTTGCCTGACTAAGATTTACAAGGTGACCATAGCTTGCTTCATACCAACAATCTCTGTGGGATCGACCCTTACTCGCGTAAGGTTTATTACTTGGACGACCCAGTACACTTGCTGGTTAGTTGTGCGAAGTTGTGTTTATGCCATGGTATTGAACACCAATTTTTTGGGTTCATCACCGGGGATTAATTGAGTTGTGAAAAGTATTGATCACAATTTCGTGCACCAAATACCAAGCCTTTTTCATCATCTTCTTAGCAACAGACAGAGAATTCTGAGCAGAGCCTCTCTGGCTTAGCAAACATAATCTCTGATCTATCTAAGACCACTCTCAGTTTTATGAATGAAACAAGGTCCTCCATCAAAAATTTGGAGGCACAAGTGGGTCAGCTGAGTAAAAGAGTTACTGAAACTCCTCTTAGTACTCTCCCAAGTAATATAGAAGAAAATCCCAAAAGAGAGTGCAAGGCCATAACTATAACCAAAATGGCCAAACCTGGAAAGAGTAAAAAGACAGTGATTCCCAGTGAGGAAGACCTCAAGGCACGTTCACTGACCAATAAGGAGTTTCCTATTGAGGAACCAAAAGAATCTGAGACTCACACAGAGACCATAGAGATTCTACTGAAGTTACTATTGTCATTCATGAGCTTTGATGAGTATTCTTCCTCTGAAGAGGACGAAGATATTGTTGAAGAGCAAGTTGCTTAGTATCTAGGAGAAATCATGAAGCTGAATGCCAAGTTACTTGGTAATGAGACTTGGGAGGATGAACCTCCATTGCTCATCAATGAACTGAATACATAGATTGAGCAAACATTGCCTCAAAAGAAATCGGATCCCGAAAAGTTCTTAATACCTTGCACCATAGGCACCATGAACTTTGAAAAGGCTCTGTGTGACCTGGGTCAGGTATCAACCTCATGCCACTCTCTGTAATGGAGAAAATAGGGATCTTTGAGGTACAAGTTGTAAGAATCTCACTAGAGATGGCAGACAAATCAATGAAACAGGCTTATGGACTTGTAGAGGATGTCTTAGTGAAGGCTGAAGGCCTTTACGTCTCTGCTGACTTCATAATCCTAGACACTAGGAGGGATGAGGATGAATCCATCATCCTTGGAAGACCCTTCCTAGCCACAGCAAAGGCTGTGATTGATGTGGACAGAGAAGAGTTAGTTCTTCAATTGAATGAGGACTACCTTGTGTTTAAGACTCAATGATCTTCTTCTGTATATATGGAGAAGAGGGATGAAAAGCTTCATCTAATTCTCTCCATACAGAGTCAAGCAAAGCCCCCACATTCAAACTCTAAGTTTGGTGTTGGGAGGCGACAATCATGCTCTGAGCATCTGTGAAGCTCTGTAAGAGCTTCCTGTCAAGCTATTGACATTAAAGAAGCGCTTATTGGGAGGCAACCCAATTTTATTTATCTATATTAATTACTTTTTCATTTTGTTCTCCATCGTTAGTCTATGTTTTCTTTAGGTTGATGATCATGTGGAGTCACAAAAACAGCTGCAGAATTAAAGCATGAATAAAAAATAGCATAAAAAATAGCACACCCTGGAGGACGAGCTTACTGGCATTTAAACGCCAGTAAGGATAGCAGAATGGGCATTTAACGCCCAGTCTGGCAGCATTCTGGGCATTAAACACCAGAAATGGCAGCCAGATTGGCGTTTAACGCCAGAAAAGGATGTTTAGTGTCTGGCTAGCATTAAACGCCATTAAGGGTAGCAGAATGGGCGTTTAACGCCCAGTCTGGTAGCATTCTGGGCATTAAACGCCAGAACTGACAGCCAGACTGGCATTTAATTCCAGAAAGGTGCATAGATGAGAAATCCTTGACACCTCAGGATCTGTGGACCCCACAGAATCCCTACTTACCCCAACTCACTCTCATTCCTCTTCACACCTTTCCATAACACCTTTCTCCAAACACCATTCACCTATCAAATTCTACCCTCTTCCCCATAATCTCTTCACCACTCACATCCATCCACTATTACCCATCATACAACTCACCTACCCCCACCCACTCAATTTCAAACCATTTCCCTCCCAAACCCAACCCCTATCACACGGATTCCCTCTCCCCTTTACCCTATAAATACCCCTCCTTACTCCTTCATTTTCACACTTCACAAACACTCCTAACCTCCCTTGGCTGAACCACTCCTACACTTCCATCTCCTCTATTTTTTCTTCTTCTCCTCCTTTCTTTCTTTTGTTGCTCAAGGACAAGCAAACCTTTTAAGTTTGGTGTGGGAAAAAGCGTTGCTTCTTGTTTTTTCATAACCATTAATGGCACCTAAGACCGGAGAAACCTATAGAAAGAGGAAAGGGAAGGCAATTGCTTCCACCTCCGAGTCATGGGAAATGGAGAGATTCATCTCAAATGTCCATCAAGACCATTTCTATGAAGTTGTGGTCAAGAAAAAGGTGATCCCCGAGGTCCCCTTCAAGCTCAAAAAGAGCAAATATCCAGAGGTCTGGCAAGAGATTCGAAGAAGAGGTTGGGAAGTTCTCCCCAACCCCATCCAACAAGTTGGAATCTTAATGGTTCAAGAGTTATATACTAATGCATGGATCACTAAGAACCATGATCAAAGTGTGAACCCGAACCCAAAGAATTGGCTTACAGTGGTTCGGGAGAAATACTTAGATTTCAATCCGAAAATTGTGAGGTTGGCATTCAACTTGCCAATGATGCAAGGAGATCTTCATCCTTTCACAAGAAGGGTTAACTTTGATCAAAGGTTGGATCAAGTCCTCATGGACATCTATGTGGAAGGAGCCCAATGGAAGAGAGACTCCAAAGGCAAGCCTATTCAACTGAGAAGGCTTGACCTCAAACCCGTGGCTAGAGGATGGTTAGAGTTCATCCAATGCTCTATCATTCCTACTAGCAACCGGTCCGAAGTAACTGTGGATCGGGCTATCATGATCCATAATATCATGATTGGACAAGAAGTGGAGGTTCATGAGATCATACCTCTAGAACTATACAAGGTGGCTGACAAGCCTTCCACTTTGGTAAGGTTAGCCTTTCCTCATCTCATCTGTCACCTATGCAATTCAATTGAAATTATCATAGAGGAACACATCATCATTGAAGAGGACAAGCCCATCACAAAAAAGGATGGAGAAAACAAGAGAGCCCCCTCATGGACCTCAACAAGAGCATGAGGAAGTCCCTCATCAAGAAATTCCTGAGATGCCTCAAGGGATGCATTTTTCTCCACACAACTATTGGGAGCAACTCAGCACCTCTTTAGGAGATTTGAGTTCTAATATGGAGCAACTAAGGATGGAGCACCAAGAGCACTCCATTATCCTCCATGAAATTAGGAGGACCAAAGAGCTATGAGGGAGGAGCAACAAAGGCAAGGAAGGGATATTGAGAAGCTCAAGCACTCCATCGGATCTTCAAGAGGAAGAACTAGCCGCTATCACTAAGGTGGACCCGTTCTTTAATTTCCTTGTTCTTATTTTTCTGTTTTTTGGTTTCCTATGCTTGATGTTTTGTCTATGTTTGTGTCTTTATTACATGATCATTAGTGTCTGGTGTCCATGTCTTAAATGTAACGACCCAACTCCCAGTATGCCATGGTCATACAAGAAGCTAAGTGTTACTAACTTATCATTCCTAATTATTAAATAATATTTAGTATATGAGCCTGTTCTTTGTTAGAACGATGCCAATTTTACGAGTAACTTTTTTTTTATTCGTTGCGGAGAAGAGATAAAATAATCAAGCATACATTGAGAGTAAAAGGAAAGTAGCATAAAGAAACATAGAAATATAACTAATAATATACATCATATACACTATAACAAAATATGTAGCGTTTACACAAGATCAAGTCAGTTTACATCCTCGTCATCCTACGTAGCTAATATATATAGGACACTCCTAGGGCCTGGCCCATACAAAAAAGCCGCTAAACTGTCGCCCAGGCTAGCCTAACCACTATATAGCTCCTAGCTCTCGGGTGTACTAACACAAGTGAGAGATTAACTAACAGATAATGTCAGACTAGAGTGTCATCAAAAGATGCCCCTTCTATTGTCAGACTATATCTACACATGGCCATTCGGAGAATCACCGTGAGGCTCGTCCATCTCCTCATCCTGCTCTATCTCTATCTCAGGATCCTCCTCCTCCTCATCATCTGCAGCTACAGCTAAACCCTCAGGTCTACAGGAAATACTGTTGTCACTATGTACAAAACCATTCGCGAGCACAGGTCCGTTCGCGTATATAGGGGCTACCCCACCGTCTGGTAGTGCCGGCTCATCGGGCTGTGGAAAAGCATGGATCGGCTCAGGGGGAAAGTCCCACTCTGGTGGTATCACCAGTACGTAGTCAGCAGCTAACACGGGCTCATCAGGAATGATAGGCTCAGGTTCCACCTCATTCAAAGGTTGAGCTGGTATAGGGTGCTCATGATCATCAGGAAAAGGATGTACAGGTGCGTCAGGATGTAACCAGGATAAGGGAGAGTCGTAAGGAGCATCGGGGTCAAAATGCGGGCTAGACAGAGGATGTTGAAAAGCTCGATTAGGTAACGCGTATCGTCTAATACAAGGCTCCAATCCCATGATGAAGTAACTGTGATGTATCGGATCCTCGTAGACATAGGGGTCCTCAAACTCATAGAATATCACGCCCGTCTCCATCTGAAGGGGAAGAAGGGAGAGAAGGGGTAAGAACTGGGGAGTTCTTAGTAGGGTCGGGGTTGTTAGTTACATTCATTTATTTGATTCCGAGTAGCAGATGAATACTAGAATACAGTAAAGTAGTAAACAGTAGTTATAAATAGATAGAAAAACAGAAAACAAAACACAAACAGAAGAACACAGGGAAATAAAGCACATACATAGCACTCAAGCAGACAAACATAAAGAAATAGTTCACACACAAGAAGGAAAACAACAGAGAATGATGTACAGACAAGAATGATGCATGTCTAGCCCTAGTACAGGCCATGAGCTCATGTGTCGGTTAGCACCTGCATTCCCGACATTTACCCGATCACGAGTTCACGATTTCCCGGATACGATTTTCTGTTCAAATAAATGCGCATATAATTATTACCAGCTCTATTGAGACAGCCTCTGCTTTCTACTCGCAGGAAATATACTCTTGGGAATGGAAAACTGCTGTAGGTATCTTAGTTTTCCTACAGAAGCTCTTGGGTTGCTTTAAGCAACAGATAAATAAACATTATCTCTTGGGATGCATTAAGCAACGAATAAGCAAACAATATCCCTTGGGTTGCCTCAAGCAACAATTAACTTTTCAATAAGTTCTCTGCTCTTAATCTCTTTACTCTGCTCTGATTCCTATGTTTAACATGTGTATTTAAAGCTTATGTAAATCTCGATATGAATAGTTAGCCTGTCCCAAGTATAGGTTCATTAAGTCTATACTGAAATAGTTTAACTTTTCATATTATACCTAACCCTAGTCTTAACTCAAAGACTAACTATGTTGCCCTAGTTCGTTCGCTAGTCTCTGTCTGTTTTTCTGTTGTTAAAACTTTACAGACTTCTTCTTTGGTTTTTATCTTTTCGTTAGGTTTTATCTTTCTTTTATCTTTGCCTCACTAATATGTTCTTACCACTCCCTAAGTGTTTTATGAAGGTAATTATGAGATTCTGTGCTTAAAGTTATCTTTCTAAAGCTTTTACAGAAAATTGCCTTTTTCACATTATTTTATTATTTTTATTAAAATATTATTTCTAATTAAATATTAGCATTTAATATTTTATTATTATTTATTATTTTATTATTAAATTTTCGAAAATTAACCTTCCTTTACCTTTTTACCTTTAAAATTCACTTTTTACACCCCTAACTTTTAATATTTCTACTTTAACCACCCTAACTTTCAGAAATTACCAAATAACCCCTTAAACACCAAAAATTTTACTTCCTTGCCCTTTTAAGGATCTAAAGCCTGTTCTTCATTGTTCTTCATCACACTCAAAGTGTTCTTCATGTTCTTCATAAATTCTTTAGATTCTTTCTCTATTTTTACCCGTTTTTCAGTCTTTTCAGCAACCGATTTTTACCATAATTCATAATAAATTAGCAGCCACTAAAACCCCAACTTTTCTACATGATTTTAACACAAATTGAACTTCAATTTAAGCCTAGGGTTTCCTTTTCCCAGCTGCCCCAAGAACATGAACTTTAAAGCTTGAATTTCATCAAATTTCATCAAAATTTCACCAAAATTTCACCCAGAATCAATCATATATGCAACCAATTTTTAGCACAGCCAAATCATACAACATTCACACAATTCAAACACAAATAATCAAGATTAATTTCGTGACACCCTACTTGATTTTGCTGCTCCTAATTCAGTTAGACTTTCAGGTTGTCCTTTAGCACTTTTTCCTCCTAAATCACATCAAGAACAACTTTAAATCCAAAAACTCTCAACTAACAAAATCTCACTCAGCATGTTAGGAAGTGATTTCTAACCTTATACTTGCTGGAAAGTCACGTTTCTTGGCCCTCAAGTCAAGTTAAGCATGATTCCTAAGGAAGAACATCAAGAAAACACATGTTTGAGCATATTTCCTTGAAACCGAATCAAAAGAGAGATGGTGCAGCCAACTCACCTTGATTCCAGCCTTAATAAGTCATATGATCATGTGGAGAAAGAAGAGAGGATAATTTTGGTCGGATTGGAATTTTGATTTGAGTTTTATTTCAGCAGAAATCAAGCTTTGAAGATTTGGAACTAAGAACTTTTCTCTCTTTTTCTCTCTTGGAAATTTCGGCCACAAGGAGCAAATGAACCAGCCTTGGGGGTTTTGGGGGTGTAGGGTGAGTTTTGATTGGTTGGCTTGGAGGTGGATTAAAATAATATTAAAATATCTCAGGTGTATAACTACTAAAACTAGGTA
>NC_029781.3:71717314-71741480 GCF_000817695.3 Arachis duranensis
GCATAAATGACACTAGTAACATATTTATTATGAGAATAAAACATGTATGATGAGGCCTTAGCATTGCTAAAGTCATCAGAGAGTGCTGGTGCTAAACTACACCAGTAAATTGTGAACCCGGTTCTGCACCAGTAAATTGTGAACCCGGTTAAACCGATTTTCTGTTTTTAACTAAAACTGACCAGTTAACCTTATAATATTATTCAAGCAGCTTCTAATAATAATATAATGATAAGATTACCCTATTATCTCTCTTATCTCATGAATCGAGTCCGGTTCATCAAACTGAGACTATTTACGAAAAACTGGATCAAAACTCCTAACCGATACGGTTCAAAAACTATGTTCTTCGTAACTGCGTTATCGAGCTTGCCTCGGAAAAGGTTCTAGCTTAAAGATGACATAATGACAATGAGGATTGAAATACTTGATGATATATCAGAGGTTCTTCCCTTACTGATCCTCCGGAGAAATCCGTACTTTCAGAAAAGATCTCGCGTACTCGAAAATCGGGGTTGTTACATTCTACCCTCCTAAAAGAAAATTTTGTCCTCAAAATTTCAGTTACCTGAGAATAGATGCGGATAATCAACTTTCATCTTATCTTCCAGTACCCAGGTGTGCTCTTCTTTTCCTCTTTGTCCCCAAGCTACTTTGACTCGGCGAACAGTTTTGCCTCTTAGCTGCTTATCACTTCTTTCTACGATCTGAACTGGTGATGCTTGATATGTTAAATCATTTCGTAACTGTACTGTCTCTGGTTGTAAAATGTGATTTTCGTCGGGAATATATTTCTTAAATTGCGAGACATGAAAAACATCATGAATGTTTGACAGATATGGAGGAAGGGCTATTTGATACGCTACTAGACCGACTCTTTTAAGTATTTGGAAAGGTCCTATGTATGAAGGGTTAAGCTTTTTAGTCTTAAGTGCTCTACCTATTCTAGTAGTCGGGGTTACTTTAGGAAAAACATGGTCTCCCTCACTAAACTCTAAGGGTCTACGTCTATTATCGGCATAGCTCTTTTGATGGCTTTGTGCTGTCTGGATCTTCTGACGAATTCCCTTTATCTTCTCTGTAGTTTCTTGAACTAAGTCTGGACCCAAGATACTAGCTTCTCCATCATCATTCCAACACAATGGTGTCTGACATCTTCTTCCATAGAGAGCTTTATAAGGTGCCATCCCGATACTTTGTTGGTAGCTGTTATTGTAGACGAATTCGATCAAGGGCAAATATTTATCCCAACTACCTTGGTTATCCAACACACAAGATCTTAGCATGTCTTCTAATGTTTGGATTGTCCGCTCTCATTGTCCGTCTGTCTGAGGATGGCATGCTGTACTCATGTGCAATTCTGTCCCTAACGCTTTCTGGAAAGCTCCCCAGAATCTGGAAGTAAACCTCGAATCTCGATCTGAAACAATTGACGAAGGTATCCCATGCAATCGTACGATTTCTTGAATATATATCTGTGCCAGCCTTTCTAAAGTATAGTCAACTCAAATCGGAAGGAAATGCGTTGATTTTGTTAACCTGTCCATAATTATCCAAATAGCATCGTGCCCTATTGAGGTCCTTGGCAATCCCGTGACAAAATCCATAGTGATATGCTCCCATTTCCATTGGGGTATTTCCAAGGGTTGCAGGGTTCCTGACGGCTTCTGATGTTCCACCTTCACCCTCTGGCAGATCAAACATTTTGAGACATAGTCAGCAACCTCTTTCTTTAAGCCCGGCCACCAAAACATTTGTTTCAAATCTTGATACATCTTTGTCACTCCAGGATGCATGGAGAATCTACTTTGATGAGCTTCTACAAGAATCCTCCGTCGCAAATCTCCAGAGCTAGGCACACAAATGCTGGTCTTGTACCTCCAGAGACCGCTACAATCTTGTTTTACAACTTCTGGTTCCTCTACTTTCATCCGTCTCAGCATCGTCATCATTTCTGAATCCTGTGTTTGTGCTTGCTGAATACTAATCTTAAAATCTGGTGTTATATGCAATTGGGCCAGACGGACTCCACTTGACGTTTCAGTCATAGTCAATTTAAGGTCCTCAAATTCCATAAGTAGTTTTTCTTCCTTTATCATCATCCAAGAGATACTCAAATTCTTCCTGCTTAAAGCGTCTGCCACCACATTCGCTTTCCCTGGGTGATAACTTAACTTGAAATCATATTCCTTCAAAAATTCCATCCACCTTCGCTGTCGCATATTAAGATCCTTCTGGTCAAAGATATACTTTAAAATTTTGTGGTCGGAGAAAACTTCTAGTTGAGTGCCATACAAATAGTGTCTCCAGATCTTCAGAGCAAACACTACTGCAGCCAACTCCAAGTCATGCGTTGGATAATTTCGTTCATGAGGTCTCAGCTGCCGGGAAGCCACCACATTCTTGTCTTGCATCAGCACACACCCAAGTCCTTTATCAGAGGTGTCACAGTATACTTCAAATGGTTTCTGTGGGTCGGGTAGTACTAATACAGGTGCAGTTGTTAACTTTTCCTTAAGTATGTTGAAACTTCTATCACACTCAGCTGTCCAAACGAACGGAACTTCTTTTCGTGTAAGGTAAGTCAGAGGTAAGGCTATCTGTGAAAACCCTCTAATAAACCTCCGGTAATATCCAGCAAGTCCGAGAAAACTCCAAACTTCTGTAACGGTTGTAGGTGGTTCCCATTGCACTACTGCTTCAATTTTTAAAGGATCCACTGCAATTCCTCCCTGTGATATGACATGTCCCAAAAATGCCACCTTCTCTGTCCAAAATTCACACTTTGATAGTTTAGCATATAACTTCTGAGTCCTCAGTATCTGCAAAACAGTCCTTAGATGTTCTCCATGCTCTCTTTCTGTGTTCGAATAGATGAGAATATTGTCTATGAAAAGTACTACGAACTGATCAAGGTACGGACAAAAAATATGATTCATGTAATCCATGAAAATCGCAAGAGCATTAGTTAGTCCAAACGACATAACCGTATACTCATAGTGACCATATCGAGTTTTAAATGCAGTCTTCGATATATCTGATTCTTTTACTCGAATCTGGTGATAGCCCGATCGCAAATCAATCTTCGAGAACACAGTTGCACCTTTCAACTGATCCATCAAATCATCTATCCGTGGAAGTGGATAGTTGTTCTTGATAGCGACTTTATTTAACTGTCGGTAATCTACGCAAAGTCTCATTCCACCATCCTTCTTCTTTACTAACAATACCGGAGCTCCCCAAGGTGATGCACTGGGACGAATAAATTTCTTTCCAAGTAGCTCATCCAACTGCTTCTTTAACTCTGTAAGTTCCAATGGTGACATCCGGTACGGTGCTATGGAAATCGGTCCGGTTCCAGGTACTAGTTCAATGCTGAATTCTATCTCTCGTTGAGGAGAAAACTCAGGTATGTCGTCCGAGAAAACATCTGGAAATTCCTTCACCACTCGGATTCGTTCTAAACTTAATTCACTATCATTCGAGCTAGCCGCTAACAGAACGTACCCCTCACAATCACTCCCGTCTAAGGTAACTCTTACAGAATTCAGATATAAAGTATGAGACAAAAATGGTTTAATATCAAAACCCTTAGATGGAATAACAGAAGTTCTTTCATAGCACTCAAGGAAAACATGATACTTTGATAACCAATCTAATCCTAGAATAACTTCTAAACCATATAGAGGCAAACAGATTAGATCATGTATAAAAGTCCTGTTCCTAATAGTGAATGGTACTTGCAGGCACGCTAAACTGGTCAAAGCATTTTGGGATGTAGGGGTATGGACAATTAGATCAAAGTTCAACTCAGAGAAATCTAGTCCCAACTCACAAGCAACAGTTAAAGAAATAAAGGAATGCGATGCACACGAATCATATAGTACAGTTAGAAATCGATTTTTAACATAACACTGACCTTGGATCAGGGCGTCTGATTGCATAGCATCATCAGCAGTCATAGCAAACACTTGACCTTGTTGCTGGGTTCGCGCTGGATTCTGAGTAAACCTCTTTGAGCAATTCTTAGCCATATGTCCTGGTTCAATACAAATATAACACTTGGATGTTCTAAACAAGCAGGGTCTATTACCATGATCTTTCCCACACTGCCTACATGTAGTATTCACCTGTGCCTGTTGGGGTCGTTTACCATTATCCTGCCTTGGTCTACCTCCGTTTCCACCCATGGGGCGAGCAGGAGCGTTACCAACTTGTGGATTCCTTTACTGTGGCACACCAAGTGTCTTGAAGTTTGTCCTTCGTGGTTGCCAATTATAACTATTGTAGTTCCTTGGTGGAAATCCTTGACGACTTACTTTAGATGCAATTACCTTCTTAGCACATTCTTCCACTAACTTACACTTATTAACCAGCTCAGCAAAATCTCGTATCTCCAATGGGACTACTGAACTCATCAGATCCTCACGAAGACCCCCTTCGAACTTTAAGCACTTCCATTCTTCAAAATCAGCAGGATTCCGTTGGCAAATCTTGGAGAAACGGCACAAGTCATCAAACTTACGGGCATATTCTGCAACAGTTGTGTTACCCTGTTTTAGCTGCATAAGTTCCATCTCCTTAGCGTCACGAGCTGCCCTCGGAAAATACTTCTTATAAAATTCATCCTTAAAAGTATTCCAAGGAACATCACCTTCATCTTGTTGCAACAATCGCTGTATCCACTGCCACCAATGCTCAGCTTCTCCTTCCAGCATATAAGTAGCGAACTCCATGTGTTGGCCTACCGAAACATGCCGTGCTCGCAGTGATCATTCGATAGCTCGAAACCAATTGTCAGCATCAGTCGCGACGAGTGTACATTTAAACTTAGGCAGTTTAACCTTCAGAAAGGTCGCAAGGGTCATAGGTCTTTCGAGATGCCCCAAGTTATTCTCATCATTTCCACTATCTTCTCTATGTTGATTCTCATTCCCGTTTCTCACCCCAAGACGTTCAACAGCTCTAGTTGCTGCTACTGCAGCCTCACGCACTGCCTCAGCCACAGCGTTCATAGTAGTCATAAATGTTTCATGTTCCCTCTCGTGGTGAACATTAGGAATTCCTTCCCGTACGCCTCGTCTCTGTGAACCCATCATGGTCCTGTTCACACCAAACAATCATTATTAAGGTGATCAGTCTTAACAATTCAAGTCAAGTGTGAACATTCCCAGAATGAAAACACAGAGACAATCATGTAACACATATCACATAGATATCCTATAAGCATGAGACACACAACAGAGTGTGCAATGAAGCACAGTCAGTCCACTCCCCAGGCTCTATGGGAAACGAACTGCTCTAATACCAAATTGTAACGACCCAACTCCCAGTATGCCATGGTCATACAAGAAGCTAAGTGTTACTAACTTATCCTTCCTAATTATTAAATAATATTTAGTATATGAGCCTGTTCCTTGTTAGAACGATGCCAATTTTATGAGTAACTTTTTTTTTATTCGTTGAGGAGAAGAGATAAAATAATCAAGCATACATTGAGAGTAAAAGGAAAGTAGCATAAAGAAACATAGAAATATAACTGATAATATACATCATATACACTATAACAAAATATGTAGCGTTTACACAAGATTAAGTCAGTTTATATCCTCGTCATCCTACGTAGCTAATCTATACACGACACTCCTACGGCCTCGCCCATACAAAAAAAGCCGCTAAACTGGTGCCCAGGCTAGCCTAACCACTATATAGCTCCTAGCTCTCGGGTGTACTAACACAAGTGAGAGACTAACTAACAGATAATGTCAGACTAGAGTGTCATCAAAAGAATGCCCCTTCTGTTGTTAGACTATATCTACACGTGGCCATTCGGAGAATCGCCGGGAGGCTCGTCCATCTCCTTATCCTGCTCTATCTCTATCTCAGGATCCTCCTCCTCCTCATCGTCTGCAACTACAGCTAAACCCTGAGATCCACCGGAAATACTGCTGTCACTATGTACAAAACCATTCGCAAGCACAGGTCCGTTCGTGTATATAGGGGCTACCCCACCGTCTGGTAGTGCTGGCTCATCGGGCTGTGGAAAAGCAGGGATCGGCTCAGGGGGAAAGTCCCACTCTGGTGGTATCACCGGTATGTAGTCACCAGCTAACTCGGGCTCATCAGGAAAGATAGGCTCAGGTTCCACCTCATTCAAAGGTTGAGCTGGTATAGGGTGCTCAGGATCATCAGGAAAAGGATGTACAAGTGCGTCAAGATGTAACCAGGATAAGGAATAGTCGTAAGGAGCATCGGGGTCAAAATGCGGGCTAGACAGAGGATGTTAAAAAGCTCAATTAGGTAACGCGTATCGTCTAATACGAGGCTCCAATCCCATGATGAAGTAACTGTGATGTATCGGATCCTCGTAGACATAGGGGTCCTCAAACTCATAGAATATCACGCCCGTCTCCATCTGAGGGGGAAGAAGGGAGAGAAGGGGTAAGAACTGGGGAGTTCTTAGTAGGGTCGGGGTTGTTAGTTACATTCATTTATTCGATTCTGATTAGCAGATGGATACTAGAATACAGTAAAGTAGTAAACAATAGTTATAAATGGATAAAAAAACAGAAAATAAAACACAAACAGAAGAACACAAGGAAATAAAGCACAGACATAGCACTCAAGCAGACAAACATAAAAAAATAGTTCACACACAAGAAGAAAAACAACAGAGAATGATGCGCAGACAAGAATGATGCATGTCTAACCCTAGTACAGGCCAAGAGCTCATGTGTGGGTTAGCACTTGCATTCCCGACATTTATCCGGTCACGAGTTCACGATTTCCCGAATATGATTTTCCGTTCAAATAAATGTGCATATAGTTATTAGCAGCTCCTGTTCTGGTTTCTCTTTTCTTTGTAACTCTTTACTGTACTATGGTTACTCTATTCTCTGTGTTTCTTTACTCTGCTCTGATTTCTCTGCTTAATATATGTTTTAGAGCTAATGTAAATTTCGGTATAAATAGTCCCCAAGTATAGGTTCATTAAGTCTATACTGAAACAGTTTAACTTTTCATATTATACCTAACCCTGGGCGCAACTCAAGAACTAACTATGTTGCCCTAGTTCGTTCACTAATATCTGTTTGTTTTTCTGTCATTAAAACTTTATAGAATTTTCTTTGGGTTTTATCTTTTCTTTAACTTCTTATCTTTCCTTTATCTTTGCCTTACTAATATGCACTTCCCATCACTAAGTGTTATTATGAAGGTAATTATGAGATTCTGCGCTTAAAGTTGTCTTTCTAAAGCTTTTACAAAAAACTGCCTTTTCGTATTATTTTTTTATTTTTATTAAAATATTATTTTTAATTAAATATTATTATTTAATATTTTATTATTATTTATTATTTTATTATTAAATTTTTGAAAATTAACCTTCCTTTACCTTTTTACCTTTAAAATTCACTTTTTACCCCGATAACTTTTAATATTTCTACTTTAACCACCCTAACTTTCAGAAATTACCAAATAACGCCTTAAACACAAAAAATTTTACTTCCTTGCCCTTTTAAGGATCTAAAGCCTGTTCTTCATTGTTCTTCATCACACTCAAAGTGTTCTACATGTTCTTCATAAATTCTTTAGATTCTTTCTCTGTTTTTACCCGTTTTTCAGTCTTTTCAGCAACCGATTTTTACCATAATTCATAATAAATTAGCAGCCACTAAAACACCATCTTTTCTACATGATTTTAACACAAATTGAACTTCAATTTAAGCCTAGGGTTTCGTTTTTTCAACTGCCCAAGAACATGAACTTTAAAGCTTGAATTTCATCAAATTTCATCAAAATTTCACCAAATTTTCACCAAGAATCAATCATATATGCAACCAATTTTTAGCACAGCCAAATCATACAACATTCAACCAATTCAAACACAAATAATCAAGATTAATTTCGTGACACCCTACCTGATTTTGCTGCTCCTAGTTCAGTTAGACTTTCAGGTGGTCCTTTAGCACTTTTTCCTCCTAAATCACATCAAGAACAACTTTAAATCCAAAAACCCTCAACCAACCAAATCTCACTCATCATGTTAGGAAGTGATTTATAACCTTAGACTTGCTGGAAAGTCACGTTTCTTGGCCCTCAAGTCAAGTTAAGCATGATTCCTAAGGAAGAACATCAAGAAAACACATGTTTGAGCATGTTTCCTTGAAACCGAATCAAAAGAGAGATGGTGCAGCCAACTCACCTTGATTCCAGCCTTAATAAGTCATATGATCATGTGGAAAAAGAAGAGAGGATCATTTTGGTCGGATTAGAATTTTGATTTGAGTTTTAGTTCAGCAGAAATGATGCTTTGAAGATTTGGAACTAAGAACTTTTCTCTCTTTTTCTCTCTTGGAAATTTTGGCCACAAGAAGCAAATGAACCAGCCTTGGGGGTTTTGGGGGTGTAGGGTGAGTTGTGATTGGTTGGCTTGGAGGTGGATTAAAATAATATTAAAATATCTCAGGGGTATAACTACTAAAACTAGGTGTATCGGAACACTTGTGAAAACATCTCTTCTCTCATGAATCGAGTCCGGTTCATCAAACTGAGGCTATTTACGAAAAACCGGATCAAAATTCCTAACTGATACGGTTCAAAAACTATGTTCTTCGTGACTGCGTTATCGAGCTTGCCTCGGAAAAGGTTCTAGCTTAAAGATGACATAATGACAATGAGAATTGAAATACTTAATAATATATCAGAGGTTCTCCCCTTACTGATCCTCCGGAGAAATTCGTACTTTCAGAAAAGATCTCACGCTCGAAAATCAGGATTGTTACATTAAAGCTATGTGTATTCCATGAATCCTTCGCCTTTCTTAAATGAAAAATGTTTCTATTTGCAAAAGAACAAGAAGTACATGAATTTTGAATTCTATCTTGAAATTAGTTTAATTATTTTGATGTGGTGGCAATACTTTTTATTTTTTGAATGAATGCTTGAACAGTGCATATTTTTTATAGTGAAGTTTATGAATGTTAAAATTGTTAGCTATTGAAAGAATAATGAAAAAAAAAAGAGAAATGTTACTGATAATATAAAAAATCATAAAATTGATTCTTGAAGCAAGAAAAAGCAGTGAAAAATACAAAGCTTGCGAAAAAAAGAAAAAAAAGGAAGAAAAAAAAAGAAAAAGAAAAAGTAAGTAGAAAAAGCCAGTAACCCTTTAAACTAAAAGGCAAGGATAAAAAGGATCCAATGCTTTGAGCATTAATGGATAGGAGGGCCCAAAGGAATAAAATCCTGGGCTAAGCGGCTAAATCAAGCTGTCCCTAACCATGTGCTTGTGTCATGAAGGTCCAAGTGAAAAGCTTGGGACTGAGTGGTTAAAGTCGTGATCCAAAGCAAAAGAGTGTGCTTAAGAACTCTGGATACTTCTAACTGGGGACTCTAGCAAAGCTGAGTCACAATCTGAAAAGGTTCACCCAGTTATGTGTCTGTGGCATTTATGTATCTAGTGGTAATACTGAAAAACAAGATGCTTAGGGTCACGGCCAAGACTCATAAGTAGCTGTGTTCAAGAATCAACATACTAAACTAGGAGAATCAATAACACTATCTGAATTCTGAGTTCCTATGGATGCCATTCATTTTGAACTTCAAAGGATAAAGTGAGATGCCAAAACTGTTCAGAAGCAAAAAGCTACTAGTCCCACTCATGTAATTAGAACTAAGCTTCAATGATATTTTGAGATTTATTGTATATTCTCTTCTTTTTATCCTATTTTGTTTTTAGTTGCTTGGGGACAAGCAACAATTTAAGTTTGGTGTTGTGATGAGTGGATAATTTATATGCTTTTTGGCATTGCTTTTAGGTAGTTTTTAGTATGTTTTAGTTACTTTTTAGTATATTTTTATTAGTTTTTATGCAAAAATCACACTTCTGGACTTTACTATGAGTTTGTGTGTTTTTCTATGATTTCAGGTATATTCTGGCTGAAATTGAGGGACCTGAGCAAAAATTTGATTCAGAGGCTGAGAAAGGACTGCAGATGCTGTTGGATTCTGACCCTTTTGCACTTGAAAAAGGGTTTTCTAGAACTACAGAAGCCCAATTGGCGCGCTCTCAATTTCGTTGGAAACTAGATATCTTGGGCTTTCCAGTAATGCATAATAGTCCATACTTTGCTCGAGATTTGATGGCCCAAATTGGCATCCAAACGCTCACTAGAGACCCCTTTCTGGCGTAAAACGTCGGAAGTGGCACCAGAACTGGAGTTAAACACTCAAACTGGCATCCAAGCTGCCGTTTAACTCCAAGGATGGCCTATGCACGTGAAAGCTTCAAAGCTCAGCCCAAACACACACCAAGTGGGTCCCAGAAGTGGATTTCTGCACTATCTACTCATTTTCTATAAACCTAGGTTGCTAGTCTAGTATAAATAGCACTTTTGACTTTTGTATAAGGGTCTTTTGGATCATCTTTTGATCAAGTGATCACTTTTGGGGAGGCTGGCCATTCGGCCATGCCTAGACCTTCTTCTCTTATGTAATTTCTACGGTAGAGTTTCTACGTCTCATAGATTAAGGTGAGGAGCTCTGCTGTTCCTCATGAATTAATGCAAGTACTATTGTTTTTCTTTCAATTCACGCCTACTTCTTCTCCAAGATATACTCTCGTACTTAATTCAGTTAAGTCAGAATGAAGGGGGTGACCCGTGACAATCACCTACTATCTTCGTTACTCGCTTAACCAAGATCTGCATGCCTGACAACCACAAAGTGGTCTACATGATGTTCAACGTAGTCATTTGACGACAGCCAGAGTATACTCTGTTGAGTCTCTGATCCACGGATTTGCATCACCTCTCCTGACAACAGAGCATCCAAATTCGTGATTAGAACCTTCGTGGTATAGGCTAGAACTAATAGACAGCATTCCTGAGATCCAAAAAGTCTAAACCTTGTCTGTGGTATTCCAAGTAGGATCTGGGAAGGGATGACTGTGACGAGCTTTAAACTCATGACTGTTGGGCGCAGTGACAGTGTGCAAAAGGATCAAGCGATCCTATTCCGAAACAAGTGAGAACTGACATATGATTAGCCCTGCGGTAGCTGTGCCTGATATTTTTCATCTGAGATGAGAAATCCGACAGTTGATTAGCCATACAGAAACCGTAGCCGAACCATTTTCACTGAGAAGATCATACAGCTTGCCATGGAAGGGAGGACGCATGATTGGATGAAGACAATAGGAAAGTAGAGGTTCAGAAGCAACAAAGCATCTCCAAATGCTTATCTGAAATTCCCACCAATGAATTACATAAGTATCTCTATGTTATTTTCTGTTTTATTTATCTTTGAATTATCAAATCCTCATAACCATTTGAATCCACCTGACTGAGATTTACAAGATGATCATAGCTTGCTTCAAGCCATCAATCTCCGAAGGATCAACCTTTACTCTCGTAAGGTATTACTTGGACGCATAGTGCACTTGCTGGTTAGTTGTGCGGAGTTGTGAAAAGTGTGATCACAATTTCGTGCACCAGGCTCCTCTGGCATTTTGGCTGAACTCTTTAAGAAGAGGTCGGATAATCCTAACCTGAAGAGGTCGGTCGACTTGTCATCAATTAGCCCGGGTCATACAGCTCGGCCCAGGGCATGAACAGTGCCCCTGCTTGAGCATGGTCTTTTTAAGGTCGAGTCCTTTAGACTTCGATCCTTTTTAGAAAAGCTGAGCTCGAGCATTTTGGTTGTCTGGGTCTTCTTAAATGCGAAGCGTTTTCCTTCACTCCTTTTAGTTTAAAACGTGCATTTCTTTGCTTTGGGAATGTGTGAGGGTTTTTAAAGCCCATTAAATCCTCTTTTTGTCGTTTCCCAATTTTTATTTTGAATTGCCAAAAGACTTTGCTTTCAGTTTTTTCTCTTGCTTCCATCATTCACCCTTCTGTTCTTGCATTTTCTGGTACGTCTGTGACTCTTGACTTTCGCTTGCTCCCAAGTTTTCACATTTTCGCGTTTCTCCTTGCTTTCGGAGGTGACTATTGGTGCTTCATTCTTTTGCTCGAAAGGTGATCGTCTGGCGCGGCCTCGTTATTGCTTCAGTCTCTTCAGCGTTTATCATATTCTCTCTGCTACAGGTTGGTGTTCTTTTTCCTATGTCATTCTTTTTTCGTCTGATTTTGAGAAAGTTTTGATCTTTGCATGAAAAAGTTTGAATCTTTCTGCTTTCACTGTGTCTGATTATTATTGTAATGTGTTCTCTTGGAGTTTCTTCGACCTTGTATGAACCTTTTCGCGTTTCCTGATAGTTGATGCTTCTAAGGCTTGGAATGTTTGTTTTTGTTTCTTGATTGTGTCTTCTAATGAAATAGGGTTATTTTCTTGTTGAGAGATGTCGAGACTTAGGTTTGTAGATTTTTTCGAGTTCTTACTTTGTTACTGCCTCCAGAGGATACCCTTGGACATTGGTGTGAGTCCTGGGGTCTCCTTTCACTATTTTTAGTTTGACTTGTATCCATATTTGTTCGAGCCTGATTTTTTATTTGCCCGAGCTATTTTGGTTAGTAACCCATTTTTCTTTTTCTTACTGTAGGACTAGTTCACTCATGTCTTCTCGCAAAAATATTGTCGAGACATCCTCCAAAGTCCCTGAGGGCATGTCTGACTGGCTGGAGTCCCTCGTCCTGATGTGCGTTTCAGTGGTTAACTCTGAATACTGTGCGGAGTTTAGAAAACATCACTGGATTTGTAGTAATAGGGATTAGGAGAAGAACTACGAGCTGGTAGCACCTGACTCCGACGAGAGGGTTTGCTTTCCTTCTCTGACCCAGGGGGAATGCCCCTTCTTTTATGCTTATGATTACTTTTTTAGCCAAATGAATATTACCCTTCCTTTTACGTCTTTCGAGACCGACTTGCTGTGGTCATGTAATGTAGCTCCGTCCTAGCTCCATCTGAACTTCTGGGGCTTTATTAAGATCTTTCAGCTGCTGTGTCAAGAGTTGGATGTCAAGCCTTCTCAAACTCTCTTTCTTTACCTCTTTGTTTTGACCAAACCGGGGACTTCCAAAAAGAAAGCTTCTTGGATATCTTTTCGGTCTGCCCATGGAAAAAAATGTTTTCTATGTATGATGAGTCCTTTAGGGACTTTAAGAACTACTTTTTTAAGGTCCGAGCTGTTGAGGGAGCTCGACCATTTTTCTTAGAGTCGAATAATGAACATGCCTTCCCCTTATGCTGGCAAAAGAATGTTGTGGTGTATAGATATTCATGGGAGATGCTTGATGAGGTCGAGCAGGCTTTTGTAAGTATGTTAGAGGAGATTTGGGGGCAACCCCCCATCTCGACACAAAGAAATTCTTAGGGGACCCCTCCCTTCTCCGAGCTGAACTGGGTAGTGGTCGACTTCTTTTTTCTTCGCTTTGTTTACTTGCTTTTGTTTCTTTACTTCCAATTTTGTAACTTCATTTTTGCTGTGTTTTTCAGAGATGGTTAAGAACAATGATTCCATAAAGGCCTTTAAGGAGAGAAAAGCTACAGCTGCCCAGAACCTCTCGGCTGTAGGTTAAGAACAATGACCTCGAGCACTTCTGGGCTGAGGAGGGTGATCCCTACTCCCCAGGTTCATTTGATTGATCCTCTCAAAACTTCTACTGCTATCTCTTCTCCTACTGTCGGCCCTCGACAGAGGACTGTTGAGCCTTTTGACCTCAATGCCCCTGACTTTTATGCTGTGGGGTTTGTTGACCATCAAACTGTCCCTTATGGTCGACTTCCTATGAAAGACGTGTCCATTCTCCACCACCTGAATTTTATCACTCGAAGTAGTGTTAAGATGGAACATATAGGTGCAGCCTTGTTTCGAACTGCTCAGGATATCCCGATTCATGCAACAAAGTCTTTTGTGGAGGAGGCCAAGTCAGAATTCGACAGGATCAAGGGGTTGAAGGAGGAGCTTGAAAAAAAGGTGGCAAAGCTGGAGAAAGAGTTGGAAGGTGAGAACACTCGGGCTACTGCTGCGGTAGCTTCTGCAAATCTGGCTGAGGAGATGGCGCAGAAGCAAAAGGAGGGCTATATCCGGACTTATGGTGAGATGGTGGAGCTTAGAGAGAGGTGGAATCTGCTCATGCTGATTACACCGAGCTCCAGGGCCATCTCGTGGGCAGTGTGACTTCTGCCTATAAGAACTTGAAGGCTCAGGTCCGAGTTCTTGCACCCGAGCTTGACCTGACTCTCTTCAGTTTGGACAATATTGTAGAAGATGGGAAAATCTTCCTTGCCCCAGAAGATGATGATGATGATGATGATGTAGATCCTCCTCCTGCGCCACCTGCAAAAGCTTCTGTTGCCCCGACTTCTCCAACTCCTGCACCCGAGGTTGGCCGTCCCGAGTCGGATCTTGATGTTTAGATTTTGACTCGACCAGATGGAACAGTTGATGCCATCCCTCTTGCGACTCGTCCTCCTTCACCTCGGGATGCCTCCACTGGGGGATCTTTGCCTCCTTTGTAGTTTCTGTTTTGGTATCTTATGGCCTGGTTTGTGGGTCCTTGAAATTCTGGATATTTATAACTTGTAGTTCTTTTGACATTTTAGTTGCTTTTGTTAGCAACTTTGTTGTGAAAAACAAATGCTTGTGAGATCTTGAGGTGCTTTTTCAGGTGGCCTTCTTGAGTCTTTATAGTAGCTTTGCTTTTCTTTTTGATGTGCTTGTTTGCAATCTTTTGGAATTCTCCAGGAATCTTAAGAGTGTTGGAGCTTTCTACTGTCTGACCTTTTTTTGATTGCCTTTGCGTTTGTTTATTTCCTACTTTGGTCGAAGTGACCTTTTGAGGCTAGGCTTGTTCGACTGCTCTTCTTAGTATTCTCATAGAACTCTTGTGAATTGACTTTGGGTGAGGTCGTGGCTTTCTTTGGCTTGAGCTGTATCCCTTCTAGCGCACGCCTTCTGTCGGTCGACTCCTTACATTGAAGCTTTCGAGTTATTCCTAGTAATCCATTTTTAGTTGGACCTCGCCGGGTCTCTTTTTATGAATTTACTTTTTATAACTCTGTTGCTTTTGATCGGCTTGGACCGACTTCTTCATGTTAGTCCCTTCTAAGTTATTTCTAGTAATCCACTTTTGATAAGGGTTGATAAGGCCTCTTTCTATGGATTACTTTTTATAACTTTGTCGCTTTGATCAGTGGGGTCCGACTTCTTCATGTCGGTCCATTTTAAGTTATTTTTAGCAATCTATTTTTTCTTAGACCTCGTCAGGCCTCTTTTTATGGATTACTTTTTATAACTTTTGTAGCTTTCGTGTCGATTGGTCCAACTTCTTCAGTCTGTTCGAAGTTATTCCTAGTAATTCCTTTTGCGGGTTACTTTTCATAACTTTTTGTCTCTTTATTCGATTAGTCTGACTTCTTTATGTCGGTCCGTCTCGAGTTATTTCTAGTAATCCAATTTTTAGTCAGGGCTGGCCAGGCCTCAGCTTATGGATTACATTTTATAACTTTGTCGATTTTGTCGCGATCAGACGGTGTATTTGATCTTCACTTGCCGACCTGTAGCTTTGTCTTGATCGAACAGTGAATTTAGTTTTCACTTTTGTCGATCTTTTGTCGAGACTAGACGATGAATTCGGTTTTCATCGCTATCGGTCGGCAAATTTGATTTTCACCTTGCCGACCTGTAGAGAGGCTTTGTAGAAAAAATCTGAGAAGTTTTATTCAAATAGAAAGTAGAAATATAGGAAAATTATATACATGTGGGTTTTTACCTTTCTAAGTTAGGCAGTTTTGTAGATCTTGGCTTGGTGTCTCGTTAAAAAATATTTTCAGGAAAAAAGAGTGCAACTTTGGCCTAAGATCTTTTTATCACCTCCTAATTGTAATACCTTCTTAGGTTGCAGGCGTGCCATGACCTCGGCAGCTCTCGTCCCTCGAATTCGGACACCCTGTAGTAGCCTTTCCCCAGTACCTCTGTGACTCGGTAGGGTCCTTTCCAGTTAGCCGCTAGTTTGCCTTCTCCAGGTCGACTTGCTCTGATATCATTTCGGATTAGGATGAGGTCATTGTTGGCGAAATTTTGCTGTACTACCTTTCGATTGTATTTTAGGGCCATTCGATGTTTTAACACCTCCTCCCTGATCCGAGCTCCTTCCCAGATTTCTGGGAATAGGTCGAGCTCTTCCCTTTGAAGTTGGAAGTTGGCCTCTTCATTATAGGGGATCATTCTGGGACATCCTTCTTCGACTTCCACTGGGATCATTGCCTCCATTCTGTAATCTCCATTTTAGCCCGGCTAATATGACTTTATTGGCAGCTTCTGCCTATCCATTAGCCTGGGGGTGTTCTACGAACGTGAATTGGTGCTTTATGTTCAAGTCGGCCACCAATTTTCTAAACCCTACATCTGTGAATTGAGTGCCATTGTCTGTGGTAATGGAGTAAGGGACCCCAAACCTTGTGATAATGTTTCTATATAGGAATTTTTGACTTCTTTGAGCAGTGGCGTTAGTTAGGGGCTCTGCATCTATCTACTTCGTGAAGTAGTCTACCCCTACAATGAGGAACTTGACCTGTCCCGATCCTTGGGGGAAGAGTCCGAGGAGGTCGAGCCCCCATTTTGCAAATGGCCAGGGTGAGGTTATGCTGATGAGTTCCTCTGGTGGTGCGATGTGGAAATTAGCATGTTTTTGACATGGCGGACATGTCTTTAAAACTCTGTTGCCTCCTTTTGTAAGGTCAGCCAAAAGAACCCGCTCGGAGTACTTTTTGGCGAGAGCGCGTGCTTTGAGATAGTTCCCACAAATGCCACTGTATACTTCTTCTAAAATTTCCCTTGTGTTGGAGGTCGGCACACATTTTAACAGTGGTGTTGAAATCCCTCTCTTATATAGAGTATTGTTTATGATGGTGTAGTATTGTCCCTTCGGTTTTAATCTTTTTGCCTCTTTCTTATCTGTAGAGAGTGTCTCTGTTTTGAGGTAGTTAATTATGGAAGTCATCCATCATTGATCCATACCTGTTATGGCTAGGACCTTTTCTTCTTCTAAGATTGACAGGTTCTGCAGTACTTCCTGGATGAGGCTCCTATTGTTGCCCCCTGGTTTGGTGCTAGCTAGTTTTGAGAGTACATCAGCTTGAGCATTCCATTTCCGAGGTATATGGCGAACCTCATGTTCTCTGAGTTATCCGAGCTGTTCCCTGGTTTTGTCCAAGTACTTTTTCATGGTAGGGTCCTTAGCATGGTAGTTTCCTGCTATTTGTGAGGTGACTACCTGTGAGTCACTGGAGATGATAAGCTTTTGAGCTCCAATCTCCTTAGCCAGCTTCAAACTAGCTAGTAGTACCTCGTATTTGGCCTGGTTGTTTAAAGCAGGGAACCGAATTTGAGGGAGAGTTCGATTTGGGTTCCCTGGTCGCTTTTTATTATCACTCCTGTGCTACTTCTGGTTTTGTTTGAAGAGCCGTCTATGTAGAGATTCCATTATGTGGGAGTTCCCTGAGTGTCAGTGTACTCAGCAATGAAGTCAGCCAAATATTGGGACTTGATGGCTGTCTGAGTTTCGTATTGAAGATCGAACTCAGATAGCTCGACTACCCATTGTAGAATTCTTCCAGCTAAGTCTGTCTTCTGGAGAATGCCTTTCATGGGTTGGTTAGTCTGAACCTTGATGGTGTGAGCTTGAAAGTAGGGGCGAAGTCGTCGAGAAGTTAGTATGAGGGCGTAGGCGAACTTCTCTATCTTTTGATAGTTTAGTTCTGCCCCTTGTAGAGATTTGCTGACGAAATAGATGGGTTGTTGCCCAGTTTTGTCTTCTCTTGACCAGTGCCGATGCTATTGCCCGACTTTCTACTACGAGGTACAACACAAGTAGTTCTCCTTCTCGCGGTCGAGTTAGAATAGGTGGTTATCCCAAAAACCTTTTGAAATCCTAGAAAGCCTGCTCGCACTCTGTTGTCCATTTGAACCTCTATCCCTTCCTTAAGGTGGCGTGGAAGGGGAGAGATCTTATGGCCGATCCAGCTAGAAATCTGGACAAGGCTGTCAGTCTCCCGTTGAGTTGTTGTACCTCTTTGACACAGGTCAGACTCTTCATGTCAAGTATGGCCTGGCATTTGTTTGGATTCGCCTCAATTCCTCGTTTTGTTAACATGAAACCCAGGAATTTGCCTGCTTCTACTGCGAAGGTGCATTTTACAGGATTAAGTCGCATGCCATGCTCTCTTATGGTGTCGAACACTTTGGTGAGGTCGAACAGTAATGATTTTTCACTTTGTGTTTTCACCAACATATCGTCCACATATACCTCCATGAGTTTCCCGATATGGCCTGTGAAGACTTTGTTCATTAATTTTTGGTAAGTAGCTCCTGCATTTTTGAGTCCGAATGGCATGACGACGTAACAATAATTTATTTTTGGGGTCAAGAATGAGGTATTCTCTTGATCAGGGGGATACATCGGGATTTAATTATATCCCGAATAAGCGTCCATGAAAGAGAAGTACTTGTATCCGGAGGAGGCATCTACTAAAGTGTCGATACTTGGGAGTGGATAGGGATCCTTTGGTCAGGCTTTGTTGAGATCAGTGTAGTCAGTGCACATCCGCCACTTCCCATTTGACTTTTTCACTAAAACAACATTGGCTAGCCATAATGGATACTTGACCTCTCGTATGAACCCTTCCTCCAGTAGAGCCTGCACCAGTTCTTCCACAACTTGGGATCTTTCTGGTCCGACCTTCCTACGCTTCTGCTGTACTGGCCGAGATCCTGGGTATACTGATAGCTTGTGGCACATTAATTTGGGGTCTATGCCTGGCATGTCTGTGGCTTTCCATGCAAAGAGGTCGGCATTACCCCTTAAGAATTGTAACAGAGGGCCTTTTGTATCTTGTTTCAAAGTTGCCCCGATGTTTATTGTTTTGCCCGGGGTGTCTCCGATCTGGACTTCTTCGATTTTGCCCTCAGGTTGTGGGCGAAGTTCTTCCCGACCTCGAACTCTACCGAGCTCGATGGTGTGGATTTTTTCCCCTTTGCCTCTAAGGTTCAGACTTTCATTGTAACAGCGTCGTGCTAATTTCTGATCTCCTTTTATCGTAGCGATCCCTTCCAGAGTTGGGAACTTCATGCATAGATGTGGAGTTGAAACTATTGTTGCGAGCTAATTCAATGTTGCCTGACTTATCAGGGCGTTGTAGGCTGAGCCTACGTCGATTACAATGTACTCAATGTTGAGTGTCCTTGATCAGGTTCCTTTTCCAAAGGTTGTGTGTAGCGAGATGTATCCAAGCAGCTGGATTGGAGTGTCTCCTAGTCCAAACAAGATGTTTGGATATGCTCTGAGTTTTTTCTCTTGTAGGCCGAGTTTATCGAAAGCCGGTTTAAACAAGATGTCTGCCGAGCTTCCTTGGTCCCCTAGTGTTCGGTGGAGGTTTGCATTGGCTAATATGACAGTGATGACCATAGGATCGTCGTGTCCCGGGATGATGCCTACCGCGTCCTCTTGGGTGAAAGTAATAGCAGGGAGGTCGGGTGATCCTTCTCCTCCCTCGACATGATATATTTCTTTAAGGTGCCTTTTGCGAGATGATTTTGAGATCCCCTCCTAAAAATCCTTTGTTTATCATGTGAACGTGCCTTTCTGGTGTGCGAGGTGGTCGCTCTCCTCACCCGACCTCTTTGTCCCTTCTTCTTTTTCGGGGCTCTTCTAATTTTTTGGCTAAATACTGATCTAGTCGTCATTCTCTTACCAATTTCTCAATAACATTTTTTAAATCAAAGCACTCATTGGTAGGATGTCCGTAGATTTGGTGATATTCGTAGTATTCTGTCCGATTTTCTCCTCCTTTCTTGCTTTCGGTATGGCATACTTCTCGGTAAACATCCACGAGAGACACTCGAAAGGGGGTGTAGTTGTATTTTTTAGGCTTCTCATCGTATTGATCTTCTTTTTTCTTGGACTTTTTATTCTTATCACGAGAGGAGTAGGAGAATCCGGATTTTGAGGTCTCTCCTAGTCGAGAGTTTTCCTCCATGTTTATATACTTCTTAGTTCATTCCTGTACTTCATTCAAAGATGTCGGATGTTTCTTTGATATGGAGTGGCTAAAAGGTCCTTCTCACAGGCCATTGATAAGACCCATAATGGCTGCTTCCATTAGTAGGCTTTGTATGTCTAGGCACGCTTTATCCTTTGCCTGATCTCTTTGCTTGATCCCTAATAGGCTTGGGGCATGTTTGGCTTTGTCCTTCTGAATGGAAAATCGGGCAAGAAATTTCTTGGCCAGGTCATCAAAACTTGTGATGGATCTAGGGGGCAAAGTGTCGAACCACTTAATTACTGTCTTTGTTAGTGTTGTTGGGAAGGCTTTGCATCGAATAGCGTCTGAGGCGTCAGTGAGATACATTCTACTTCTGAAATTGCTGAAATGATGGCTTGGATCTGATGTACCGTCGTATGGAGTCATGTCGAGAGCTTTGAAGTCCTTTGGGACTTTAGTTTTCATAATCTCTTTAGTGAATGGATCTTGATCTTTGTGGGAGCTGTCTTCGGGATCAGGTTGGATGGTTTTTATTTTAATGTCGGCCTCGAGCTTTAGGAGCTTGTCCTCCAACTCTCGGCGTCGCCTAGTTTCCCTTCAAAGGTCCCTCTCGGCTTCCCGTTGATGCTCAGCCTCTTTTTTGAGCTGTTTGAGACGATCTTGTTGAGCTTGAAGTGTCTCCATAATTTCTGTACTTGGTGAGCTCTTGTCTTTGTTTGGTTGAGATGCATCTTTTGGTTTGGCGTCCGCGTTCTTGTGTGGTGTCCTATTCTCTAGATAAAAGTCATAGTCGTTGTCATGGTTGTCTGCCATGATAATGGGATGACTTCCAGGTTCCCCGACAACGGCACCGATGTTCCGAGGGTTACCTGAAACTGTAGGTCGATCTCGGATGAGATCTTCGGTACTGATCGGAGCTGTTGAGTCTGACTTGATGATGGTGGCCGGAGCCGCCGTGTCTGACTTGATGGACTTGGTGGTGGTGCTGATCCTTCATCACCGAAGGGTGGTGGTACCTGCAAGAGACTCTGATGCTTAAGTTAGCAAAGGTATTAAGCAGGTTTTTTGTAAAATCAGAGTATGAGTTATACCTTGGTGCTCCAGTGTATTTATAATGGTGTGGAGTGACCTTTTTGAAGATAAGATAGTTATGTTATCTTATCTTTGAATAGAGTTATCTTCATCTTTAAGGGAACCGCCGTTATCTTCCTAGGCTTGGGCTGCCTTTGGACTTGGGTCATGTTCCTCTATTTGTCCCTTTTTTGGGCTCCTCTGGCATTTTGACCGAACTCTTTGAGAAGAGGTCAGATAATCTTGACCTAAAGAGGTCGGTCGACTTGTCGTCAATCAGCCTGGGTCATATAGCTCGACCTAGGGCATGAACAGTTCTTAACCGGAGAAAATTTCACTTATCAATATAGAAGAGGATGTCACAATTAAGAATGAAATACTGGGAGTAGAATTCCCAGGTCATTTCTCAATGAGTTGAAACAATGTGCGAATTATTGATAAGGAATTTTTCTGAGAAAGTTTTGATGTAGAAATCAGAAAAGAAAAATAAATAGCTGAAAATTAAAGCAATGAAGGATAACAATATGTGTTGTGTATTTAAAATAAGAAGCCTTGACTAGGAGAAAATTAATAGGAATTTTTATCCTTATTGGCTTTCCCAAGTATAATAGATAAATGGTTATTGCTTCTATTTGGTTATCCTTTAATTAATAAAGAAAAGTCAAGTAGGTAGCCAACTTCGATTCACAAATCCTAATCACTTCCCAAGGAAAGATTAAAGTTAGTGATAGTTTAATTGGCAGTAATTTCTAATTACCTATTAACACTTGAGTATTCCAACTCAAGGGAATAGAGAAAAGACATGGTAATTAATCTAAAAATTAATAAAACTTAAATTGGAGATGATAAGTAATTGAAAGGAATTCAACAAGTAATGGAATTAAAACTAAAATTGGTTCATTATATTCATAAATGTAAAATTAAGAAAATCATAACATGGATGCCAAGCAGTTGAATGGAAAGCATAAGAGTAAGGTAAGATAAAAGCAAACTATAATAACGAAGACTTCCACTGAAGATGGTAGCAACCCTCTCTCAAGATCCAATCGAAGCAAAACTAATAGAAATTATGAAAAGCTAAGAACCCTAACAGAGCAAATGTTGTCTCTAGAATTATCTAAAACTAAACTAAAACTAAAGCTAAAAAAATGACAATGAAAAGTGTCTCAAGTCTCAGCTACACCCCTGCATCTATTCTGGACTTTCGGGCCAGAAATTGGGTCAAATAGAGGCCCAAAAATTGCCCCAAACGAATTTTCATATGCAGCACGTGATTGCCTTCCACGTGTACGCGTCGTCCACGCGTGCGCTCCGATGTGCATTCTTCTATTCACGCGTACGCGTGTTGTATGCGTGCGCGTCACTGCTTTCTTCTGACCAGGCGTGCACGTGCTTTACGCGTGCGCGTCGTTGCTCGCCCATTAAATCTTTAATTCCTTGTCTTCCTTTCTCTTTTGCATGCTTCTTTTCCATCCTCTAAGCCATTCCTGCCCTATGATCTCTGAAAACACTTAACGCACATATTACGGCATCGAATGGGAATAAGAGAGGATTAAAAATAGTAAATTAAAGGCCAAATAAGCATGTTTTCTATCCTAGCATCAATTTGGGAAGGAAGATGTAAAACCATACATTTCCTAGGAATAAGTGTATGAAAGATTGATAAAATCTACTCTATTTTGCACAAGATAAACCATAAAATAGTGGTTTATCACAACTCATTTGAGCTTTTTAGGCCAATTTTGACCTTCCTAACTATTGATGCTTAAAGCCTTCGATTCTTAATCTTTTCTTTTTCTTTTTAGCTTTTTATTTTTTTTGTTTCTTTTATTTTTATTTTTCTTTTTCTTTTAGCTGCTTTTTCTTGCTTTAAAAGAATCAATATTTTTATTTTTCAGAGAATCAATAATACTTTTCTAAATTCACTGTTCTTCAAGAGTTAATATGCTCACCTTCAATATCAATTATGCACTATTAATTCATACATTCAGAAAATAAATGCAAGGCCACCACATCAAAATAAATGAAATAGCTTATGATATACTCAAAACTTATGTATCTTACTATTCCTTTTCAAATATTTTTTTAAGCATGGTGACGGATACATAGGATATCTTATAACCAGAACAAAGAAAATGAACTACTAAAGAAAGGAAGTTCTAAAAGTGATCATGCAAAAAGTTAGAATACAAAACAGGAAATAAGATAAAGGAAGGGATAATGAAACTTAACCACCTCAGTTATGGTGACTGCTGATCTTCCATAAAGATGATTCTCCTTTCTTTAGTGCTATTGATGATAACTGGTGGACGAAATTGTGATTCAATTGTTATTCCATTTTGCAAAATTCATTGCTTTTCATTCCCTGGTAATGGCGCCAAAAACATGATGCCAATACCATAGTTCACAACTCCGTTCAACTAACCAGCAAGTGTACTGGGTCATCCAAGTAATACCTTACGTGAGTAAGGGTCGATCCCACAGAGATTGTTGGTATGAAGCAAGCTATGGTCACCTTGTAAATCTCAGTTAGGCAGATTAAATTGGTTTATGGGTTTTCGAAAATAGAAATAAGAAAATAAATAATAAAAGGGATAGAGTACTCATGCAGCCTCATTGGTGGGAATTTCAGATAAGCGAATGAAGATACTGTATGGTTCAAGGACGCCTGCTCTCCCACTGCTTCAACTCAATCCTTCTTACTCCTTTCCATGACAAGCTGTATGTAGGGCATCACCATCATCGGTGGCTACTTTCAATCCTCTCGGGAAAATGATCCTATGCGCTGTCACTGCACGGCTAATCGTCTGGAGGCATCACCCTTGTTGATAGCTACATCCCATCCTCTCAGTGAAAATGGTCCAAATGCTGAGATACGCATTCAAGCTCTGTTGCATGTAGAACGGAAGTGGTTGTCAATCACGCGCGTTCATAAGTGAGAATGATAATGAGGGTTACTTATCATCACATTCATCATGTTCTTGGGTACAAATGAATATCTTGGAATAAGAATAAGAGAGAATTGAATAAAAGACAATAGAATTGCATTAATACTTGAGGTACAGCAGAGCTCCACACCCTTAATCTATGGTGTGCAGAAACTCCACCGTTA
>NC_029781.3:71741822-71742069 GCF_000817695.3 Arachis duranensis
TCTGGCGTTTAACTCCAGACAGCAGCATGAACTTGGCGTTCAACGCCAAGTTACGTCATCAATCTTCGAATAAAGCATGGAATATTATATATTGCTGGAAAGCTCTGGATGTCTACTTTCCAACGCCGTTGAGAGCGCGCCAATTGGAGTTCTGTAGCTCCAGAAAATCCATTTCGAGTGCAGGGAGGTTAGATTCCAACAGCATCAGCAGTCCTTTTGTCAGCCTTCTTCAGAGTTTTGCTCAAGC
>NC_029781.3:71744889-71745022 GCF_000817695.3 Arachis duranensis
GACGACCCAGTGCACTTGCTGGTTAGTTGTGCGAAGTTGTGTAATGCCATGGTATTGAGCCACCAAGTTCTTGGAGCCATTGCCGGGGATTATGAGAGTTGTGAAAAAGTATAGTTCACAATTTCGCGCACCA
>NC_029781.3:71746727-71747023 GCF_000817695.3 Arachis duranensis
GGTGCACGTTCTGGGCGTTCAACGCCCATGTAATGCATGTTTCTGGCGTTGAACGCCGGTTTCATGCTTGTTGCTGGCGTTCAACGCCAGCTTGTCTCCTCTAGGCATATTCCTGGTGTTCAGCGCCAGGATGTTGCTTGTTTCTGGCGTTCAGCGCCAGAACATTCCTGGTGTTCAGCGCCAGGATGTTGCTTGTTTCTGGTGTTCAGCGCCAGAATGGTGCTCTGTTCTGGCGTTGAACGCCAGCCAGATGCATCTTACTGGCGTTGAACGCCAGCCTGTGCGTCCTCCAGGGT
>NC_029781.3:71747150-71747792 GCF_000817695.3 Arachis duranensis
TAACAATAAAATAAGAATTAGATAAATAAAATTGGGTTGCCTCCCAACAAGCGCTTCTTTAACGTCAATAGCTTGACAGTGTCTCTCATGGAGCCACAAGGTGATCAGGTCAATTTTAGTGTGTAGTCCCAACACCAAACTTAGAGTTTGGATATGGGGTCTTAACACCAAACTTAGAGTTTGGTTGTGGCCTCCCAACACCAAACTTAGAGTTTGACTGTGGGGGCTCTTCTTGACTCTGAACTGAGAGAAGCTCTTTGTGCTCACTCTCTTTTGTCACAGAGGGATGGCCATATGCCTTAAACACAAGGCAGTCCCCATTCAATTGAAGGACTAATTCACCTCTGTTGACATCTATCACAGCTCCTTCTGTGCTTCCTAGGATGATGCATTCATCATCTTCCTTCCTAGTGTCTAGGATTATGAAATCAACAGGGATGTAAAGGCCTTCAACCCTTACTAGCACGTCCTCTACTATTCCATAAGCTTGTTTCAATGACTTATCTGCCAATTGCAATGAGAACAAGGCAGGTTGTACCTCAATGAGTCCCAGCTTCTCCATTACAGAGAGTGGCATAAGATTTATCCCTGACCCCAGATCACATAGAGCTTTTTCAAAGCTCATGGTGCCAATGGTACAAG
>NC_029781.3:71747893-71748366 GCF_000817695.3 Arachis duranensis
AAGGGAGGTTCACTTTCCCAAGTCTCATTACCAAACAACTTGGCATTCAGCTTCATGATAGCTCCTAAATATTGAGCAAATCGCTCTCCAGTCACATCTTCATCCTCTTCAGAGGAAGAATAATCTTCAGAGCTCATGAATGGCAGAAGGAGATTTAATGGAATCTCTATGGTCTCTGTATGAGCCTCAGATTCCTTTGGATCCTTAATAGGAAACTCCTTCTTGCTTGAAGGACGTCCCAGGAGGTCTTCCTCACTAGGATTTTCATCCTCCTCCTCCCTAGTGCATTCAGCCACTTTGATTAAATCAATGGCCTTGCACTCTCCTTTTGGATTCTCTTCTGTATTGCTTGGGAGAATACTGGGAGGAGTTTCAATAACTTTCTTACTCAACTGGCCCACTTGTGCCTCCAAATTTCTAATGGAGGATCTTGTTTCATTCACGAAACTGAAAGTGGCCTTTGACAGATCAGA
>NC_029781.3:71748531-71748924 GCF_000817695.3 Arachis duranensis
GTTGATCCTTCCAGGAGAAATTTGGATGATTTCTCCATGATGAGTTATAGGTGTTTCCATATGGTTCACCCATGTAATTAAACTCTGCCATGGCAGGGTTCTCAGGATCATAAGCTTCTTCAGAAGCTACCTCTCTAGTACTGTTTGATGCATGTTGCAGTCCATTCAGATTTTGAGAGATTATGTTGACCTGTTGAGTCAACACGCTGTTCTGAGCCAATATGGCATTCAGAGCATCAATTTCAAGAACTCCTTTCTTCTGAGGTATCCCATTATTCACAGAATTCCTCTCAGATGTATACATGAACTGGTTGTTAGCAACCATGTCAATGAGTTCTTGAGCCTCTTCAGGCATTTTCTTTAGGTGAATAGATCCACCTGCAGAATGGTCCA
>NC_029781.3:71749463-71749856 GCF_000817695.3 Arachis duranensis
AGAAGTGTTAGTAAATAAATAAATAGAAGAAGAGAAGAGAGGGAGAATTCGAAAATAATTTTGAAAAAGTAGTTAATGATTTTCGAAAATTACAGATAAGATATAATTAAAATTAAAATTTAAAACAATTAGTTAATTTAAAAAGAATTTTGAAAAATGGATGATATATTTTCGAAAATTAGAGAGGGAAAAGTAGTTAGGTGGTTTTGAAAAAGATAAGAAACAAACAAAAAGTTAGTTAGTTGTTTGAAAAAGATTTGAAATCAAATTTTGAAAAAGATAAGAGGATAAGAAGTTAGATAAGATATTTTGAAATCAAATTTTGAAAAAGATAAAATTTTTGAAAAAGATAAGATAAAAGATAAAAAGATATATTTGAAAAAGATATTTTGA
>NC_029781.3:71750201-71750405 GCF_000817695.3 Arachis duranensis
TAATTTTAAAAATTTTTGACCAAGTCAACCCAAAATTTCGAAAATTTGGAGAAAAATAAGGAAAAGATATTTTTTTTTGATTTTTTTGAATTTTTAATTATAAAAGAGAAAAACAACAAAAATACTCAATGCATGAAATTTTTAGATCAAAACAATGAATGCATGCAAGAATGCTATGAATGTCAAGATGAACACCAAGAACAT
>NC_029781.3:71750542-71751171 GCF_000817695.3 Arachis duranensis
GAAAATATGAATGCAAAAGTGCACATGAAAGACAACAAACAACACAATACAAGAAAACCTCAAGATCAAACAAGAAGACTTGTCAAGAACAACTTGAAGATCATGAAGAACACCATGAATGCATGAATTTTCAAAAAAATGCAAGAAAAAATTTTTAAAGCATGCAATTGACACCAAACTTAAAAATTAACACAAGACTCAAACAAGAAACACAAAATATTTTTGATTTTATGATTTTCTAATTTTTTTGTATTTTTATTAATTTTTTTCGAAAAACATTTTTGGAAAAACGAAAAAGAAAAGAAAAAATTTTGAAAAAGTTTTTGAAAAGAAAATTACCTAATCTGAGCAACAAGATGAACCGTCAGTTGTCCATACACGAACAATCCCCGGCAACGGCGCCAAAAACATGGTGGACGAAATTGTGATTCGTACTCTTTATTGTTGTATGGAATTAATTCCCAAATAATGGCTCCAAAAACTTGGTGCTCAATATCATGGTGTCTAAAATTTAATTCACAACTTCGCACAACTAACCAGCAAGTGTACTGGGTCATCCAAGTAATACCTTACGTGAGTAAGGGTCGATCCCACAGAGATTGTTGGTATGAAGCAAGCTATGGTCACCT
>NC_029781.3:71752006-71757593 GCF_000817695.3 Arachis duranensis
TGGCGTTTAACTCCAGACAGCAGCATGAACTTGGCGTTCAACGCCAAGTTACGTCGTCAATCTTCGAATAAAGCATGGAATATTATATATTGCTGGAAAGCTCTGGATGTCTACTTTCCAACGCCATTGAGAGCGCGCCAATTGGAGTTCTGTAGCTCCAGAAAATCCATTTCGAGTACAGGGAGGTCAGATTCCAACAGCATCAGCAGTCCTTTTGTCAGCCTTCTTCAGAGTTTTGCTCAAGTCCCTCAATTTCAGCTAGAATTTACCTGTAATCACAGAAAAACACACAAACTCATAGTAAAGTCCAGAAATGTGAATTTAACATAAAAACTAATGAAAACATCCCTAAAAGTAGCTTAAACTCACTAAAAACTACCTAAAAACAATGCCAAAAAGCGTATAAATTATCCGCTCATCAATAACATAAACCCAGAGCTTGCTCTGCAACATCAAACTTAAGAACTTTGCTCGTCCTCGAGAAAGGAATAAAAAAAGAAGAGGAAAATAGTAGAAGGAAGGAGAAAAAGCTAGAGAGGGAAGGGTGAGTAGGATAGTGGGGTAGGTGGGAGTTGGGTGCGACCCACTGGCTTATGACTTCGAAATCTAAGTTCTCCTGCCCCTGCCTGGGCAACGCCCAACTTCTTCTCCTATTCTGGCATTCAACACCAGGAAATACTCCTTCATGGGCGTTGAACGCCCAGCTCTTCTCTAGTCTGGCATTTAACACCAGCAAGTGTTCCTCCACGGGCATTGAACACCCATTAGGGGTAAAAAAGGTGGCCATGTCTCCTCCTGTATGGGCGTTGGACACCCAGATTGCTCCCATTCTGGCGTTCAATGCTAGTGATATATCCTTGATGGGTGTTGAATGCCCAATGTCCCTCCTTGCCTGGCATTCAACACTAGCAAGGGGCTCTCTCCAGGGGTGTTCTATTTTCACTTCTGAGTGTCTCTATCTTTGTTCTAAGTACTACACATGATCACAAACGTAAAAAAGAAAGGGACAACTATAGAAAATTAAAATAATATGAAATCAAATGAAAAATAAACAAAAGAAAAAAAACAACAGTACACTACTTATGGTTGGGTTGCCTCCCAACAAGCGCTTCTTTACTGTCACTAACTTGACGGCCAGCTCCTTTATGGAGGTAGATAGTCATATAGGCTTAAATCCTCACCCCTTACTGGGAGCTTCCTTCCTGTGCTCTCATGGATTAGCTCACTATGCTCCACGGACAAGATTCTATTCACTGAGTTAGGCAGGAGTAGTCTTGCCGTGAATATTACTCTCATCCCAGGTGAAAAGCCTTCAATAGGGGTTGGTTCTCCGGCCCCTAGACATCTTCTTCTTGGGACCTTCCTCCTTGGAAGATAGTGCATACCTAACACTAAACTTATATTTGATGTTCGGGGGGTTGAATTGGTTTCAATCAAGGGAGGAGGCTTAGACACTGAATGTTGTATGCAAGTACCTCCTTTGTCAGGGGGCAGTAGAGGTTGAGAAACCTTGACAACCATGAAGTTCCCATGAAACCTTAGTGCTATTTCTCCTTTCTCAACATCTATCAGGGCTCTTCTAGTGGCTAGGAATGGTTTTTCTAGAATGATAGAGTCATCTGTTTCTTCTCCCTTGTCAAGTATAATAGAGTCTGCTAGGAGGAATAGCTCTCCAATCTTGTCTCGTGCATTCTCCCCTAGCCCATACGCCTTTCGCAGGGACTGGTAAGCCAATTGCAGGGTACTCCTTGTTGCTTATGCCTCTTGGAATCCCAACTTCATCACAAACAGAGGTATCAGATTTAAACTTAGGCCAAGATCATACAGGGCTTTGTTATAAGTATTCTTTCCAATAGTGCAAAGAATCAAAAATCCTCCTTGGTCTGGTATCTTCCTTGGTAGCTTATTTCGAATTAATGTACTGTACTTCTCAGTCAGTTCCTCTATTTTATCTCCCTTAAAGGCCTCTTGTTCAGGGGGTAAGCTCTTCAAAACCTCAGCAACAGGAGTATTGATTTGTAGTTTCTTAGAGACTTTCAAGAACTGTGACTGCTGTTCATCCTTGGTCTCCTTTTGCTCTTCCTGACGAGGTGATACTTCAAGCTCTCTTCCCACAAGAGGGACATGTAATAGTGTGCTTCCAGCCTTTGGCTGAGCTTTTTCTTCCTTTAGTTCCTCAACAGTGTGTATCCTCTTAGGCTCGGTCTCCTTGGTCATGACGAGGGTCTTACACTCTTATCTTGGGTTCACCTCTGTGTAACTGGGAGGAGTGTCAGGAAGCTCTGACGTTTCTGAGAGGATGGCAATTTGGTTATGTACTCTGGAGCCTTGAGTGATGCAGCATGAGTATTGTTCATACCCTGGGTCGAGCTATCCGACCTGGGATGATTGAAGATAAAGCGACCAACCTCTTCAGGTCAGACTATCCGACCTCCTCTCAGAGAGCTCAGCCAAATTGACAAGAGAGCCCAGTAAAGGGCCCAAATGGAGGAACACGACCCAAATCCTAGGGCGACCTAGGCCTATAGAGATAAGGGCGGTTCCGCTGAAGACATGCTGACCTTAACCCTAAAGATAAAGATAAGATAAGATAACTAACTTATCTTATCCAACAAAGGTCACGTCTCAACACTATAAATACACTGGAGTACCCAGGTATAACTCATACTCTGATTCTACTAAATACCTGCTTAATACCCTTGCTAACTTAAGCATCGGAGTCCCTTGCAGGTACCCCCCACCCTCCGGGGACGAAGGATCAGCACCACCACCAAGTCCAACAAGTCGGACACAATAGCTCCGACCAGTACAGAAGATCTCGTCCGAGATCGACCTACAGTTTCAGGTAACCCTCAGAACATTGGCGCCGTTGCCGGGGACCTGGAAGTCATCCCATTAACATGGCGGATGACCACAACAACGACCACGATTCAGGTTTGGAAGACAGAACGCCGCATAAAAACGCGGACACGATACTCAAAAATACTCCATAAACCAACGGAGACAAAAATTCATCAAATCCAGGAGTAATAGAAGCACTTTAAAACCGATTGGAGCAACTTGAGAAAGAAGCCCAACATCGACGTGAAAAAGAAGAAGATCTACGCCGAGAAATAAGACGGCGCCGAGAATTAGAAGATAAACTTATAAGACTCGAAGCTGATCTCAAAACTAAAGCTACTCGACCATCCACAGAGGATAGCTCTCAGAAAAATCAAGATCCATTCACGAGAGAAATCATGAAAACCAAAATTCCAAAAGATTTCAAGCTTCCGGAGATGACTCTATATGACGGTACCTCGGATCCCAACCATCATCTCAGCAACTTCAGAAGTAGAATGTACCTCACTGATGCTTCAGATGCAGTTCGCTACAAAGCCTTTCCAACAACTCTAACCAAGACAGCCATCAAATGGTTCGACAACCTACCTCCAAAATCCATCTCGAGTTTCGATGACCTGGCCAAGAAGTTCCTGACCCGATTCTCCATACAAAAGGATAAAGCCAAACACGCGCCTAGCCTACTAGGGATCAAGCAAGGAGATCGGGAGAGCCTTCGCAACTACATGGAAGGATTCAACAAAATATGCATGGACATACAAAGTCTTCCAACAGAAGCTGCCATTATGGGCCTCATAAATAGCCTGCGAGAAGGACCATTTAGCCAATCTATATCGAAGAGATACCTGACCTCCTTAGACGAAGTACAAGAACGGGCACAAAAATACATCAACATGGAAGAGAACTCTCGACTTAGCGAAATCTCAAGGTTCGGTTCTGCCTACCGAGATAAAGAATCCAAGAAAAAGGAAGATCGCTCCGGAGAGAAAATCAAAAAATATCATAACTATACCCCTCTTAGGGTATCCTTGGTAGATGTTTACAAAGAAGTCTGCCATACAGAGAAAATCCCTCCAGCTCAGCCACTTAAAGATAAAAGAGGAGGAGGAAATCGGAATGAATACTGTGAATACCACCGACTTCGAGGGCATTCCACCAATGAATGCTTCGATTTGAAAAACATCATAGAAAAACTAGTAAGAGAAGGAAAACTAGATCTGTTTTTGGCTAATCGGGATGACGAACCAAGAAAAAGAAGAAGGAATGAGGATGTTGGAAAATCTGAACGATCACCTCGCACACCGGAAAGATGATGCGCTATAACTGGGTATAGCTACGATTAAGGGAAATTGCACAAACGGCAAAATTCCTTCCGGCAAGTGCACCGGTTATCGTCAAGTAAAAACTCACAATAGAGTGAGGTCGAATCCCACAAGTTCATTGGGTGTTAGGAGATATTGAGATCTCCGAATCAAAACATTTTATCTCTTCCTCAACCAATGCATTCATTGAATTTTGCTTGGCAATCTTATATGATTGGATCCCAATCCCTTGGCTCACCAATTCTCTCTAAAAACAAACAAATTCCCAATCCCTTGGTTTAAATGTTCATAAGAAGAGATGATGCTCGATCACTGATTATACCACACAGTTTCATGAACCACAATTTGGTAGGATTACATGTCACAATATCCATCCAAACCCCAATCCAATTCACTGTGAGAAAGCTTCTCTAGCATGAATCCTCCATTCCTTTCCCAAGGTTCCGAAGGATTCCAATTATGGGTAGTTTCTTTCCCAAGACAACTACCCAATGGAATTAGATCGAGAAGCTTTCTAACAAAATTCAAGAGAAAAGATTGAAGAAGAAGAATAAACTATTATTGATTCATTGAACTACAATAGAGCTCCCTAACCCAATGAAAGGGGTTTAGTGAGTCATAGCTCAGAATTCAATTACACAATGAAAAATTCTAAAGTGTCAAAAGGTTCCTCAACTAACTTCAATTCTATCCTATTTATACACTTTCTAAATTGAGCTTCTGTTGTGTTTCTTGGGCTTTGAGGCCTTTCCTTGATTTCCTTTTGCTTTGGGTTTATGGTCCATAATCCTGATGAGGCTGTGATCCAATTCTGTAACATTCATTGAGCAAACTTAGTGATAAACAAATAATGACACATGACTCAACAAATTGAAATTCCAGACTCATCAATTCTTCAGGCCCAATCCCATAAACCATGATATTCAATTGGGTTTCATACCAGAGTACGTTTAAGTTAATGTTTGTGCTCAAATGCTAACTTAAAACTGCAATATCTTTGGCCTAGAAACCTTTTCAAATAGTGGCGTTTAAGTTGTAGTTTAAGCTTAAACTGCAACTTAAACGCCAGACACTTCCAGTGATGCCTTTTGTGGAAGCACGTTTAAGTTCCAGTTTAAGCTTAAACTGGAACTTAAACGTGCTTCCACAAAAGGCATCACTGGAAGTGTCTGGCATTTAAGTTGCAGTTTAAGCTTAAACTGCAACTTAAACGCCACTATTTGAAAAGGTTTCTGGGCCAAAGATATTGCAGTTTTAGTTAGCATTTGAAGCACAAACATTAACTTAAACGTACTCTGGTATGAAACCCAATTGAATATCATAGTTTATGGGATTGGGCCTGAAGAATTGATGAGTCTGGAATTTCAATTTGTTGAGTCATGTGTCATTACTTGATTATCACTAAGTTGGCTCAATGAATGTTA
>NC_029781.3:71758099-71759571 GCF_000817695.3 Arachis duranensis
CTTAAACTGGAGCTTAAACGTCCCATTTGAATTTCAAGCTTCCTTCATTGATTTTGTTTCTTCCTTGCCTAGCCTCTCTTCCCTGAAATCATCCAAACAATTGCATCAAAGTCTTGCAAAATTTCATGAGAAATCTTCCATTCATAGCATTCAAGTAATATAACTAAAAACTCATGGAATTTGCATCAAAATCTTCATGTTTGAATGATTTAAGACAAGCATGACTATTAACCATTCTTGGTTACTTTAAGCTCAAGAAAATGCATAAAACAACTAAAACTAACAGAAAAATGCTAGTGAAACTAGCCTAAGATGCCTTGGCATCACAACACCAAACTTAATACTTGCTTGTCCCTAAGCAAGTCCTGAGTTATTTGAGAAGAAAGTATGAAACAAAAGGCAATTACATTGGCTATATTAGCAAGCATTTGAAGCTCATCAGAGGGGTTTTATGCAGAAAGTTGCAGCATCACTTTTTCATACTTATCAAATAGGATTATCACTTTTTCATTGCATCCACCAAACACTGCTATGGCCTCTTGTTATTCTTATGTCTTTGGCACTTTTTCCTTCTTTGTTTTTCTTTTTCTTAGAGCTCCTTTGCTCCTTGTTTGCTCAGTGTCATGTGTTGCACAAGCCTTTGGCATTTTCTTTTTCTTATCAGTGTACTACACATATCCACTACAGGCATTTTAGTTCACATTTCTTCTTGAGACATTGGTGCCCAGCACCTCTTTGTGTAACTAACTGTTTTGTAGCTAGGTTGCTCTTGATAATGGACTTTTGGTTGATAATCCCGGGTTAGTTAACCCAAGTTACCAAGTGTTGAAACACTCCACAGAACCTATTCATCCAAGCAGATCCTAGTACATAAACACCACAGGCATATGTCTCAAAAGTTCAAACCATTGGTGCCTAGCTTTATTTTCTTAATTCTTTTGCTTTTTGGTTGCCTTTTTCAGTGGCTTTTCCTTCTTCTTTTTCTTTCTTTTTCATGGCCAAAGACATTTATTCATCAAGATCCATAGACAGTATTCAACTTCTACACAAAAAATTGATAATTCTACACTCAATTTCCAGTGAGCTGACTAACAATCAAGCATGCATACCACCACTTAATTCTACTTGATTTGTCACTAATTGAGCCAAGTTACCTTTGTTCAAACTTTTCTTTTATTTTTGAAAACAGAACAAGCATGTCAAGCATTTAATTAAGTAGGTGAAGTTATATCCAAACAATCTAGGCAATTTACTTTATTCAAGCAGTAAATCAACAAACATACTAAAAACTTCACATTCCAGAAAGATTCAACAATTACAGTTTAAACCAGAACAAGCATGCTTTTGTTTGCCTTTTAAAGAATGGTCAAGGAACAACACCACCTTGTGAAATTTCTTGTTTTCTCCTTGTTGCCAGGAAACAATTTGATTTCTCCTTCTTCTCCCAGTTGTTGCTTCATGTTCTTTCTAAG
>NC_029781.3:71759927-71762351 GCF_000817695.3 Arachis duranensis
TAGCTTGACGGTTGTCCCTTGTTAGGGTGGATTGTAGTGCTTGATGTCTTCTCCTCTCACTATGGAAACATCCCCATTTGATTCCTTCATGATTTCCAAATGTTCCATTGAAAGAATTTTCCTGATTGTGAACACTTGAGGGAGTTGGGAAGGAATGGGCTTGAGGTCAGGTGGAATTGGCAAATAATGACTTAGTATCACTTTATCTCCAGGAGAGAAACCTTCAGTGGGAATTTTCTTGTTTCTCCACCCTCTTGGCAATTTCTTTACAATTCTTCCCTCTCTCTTGAGGATTTCTTCATTGACCCTTATGCTAGGAGGACCCTGCTGAGCTGTTTCTATTGATTCTTGTGGCTTTAGCTCCTGCACTTCTGGTTTGCCTTCAAAGGATTGTTTTAGAGTTCCAGTTGCTAGATTGCTCTCCTCCAAACACAGATTGCTATAATCATCCTTAGGCTTTTCAGGTTCTGGTTCAGGCTCAGATGTAGGTTTGAAAACATGGAAAATGAGTTGTTCATCCTGTATTCTCAAAATTAGCTCTCCTTGTTCTACATCTATGAGCGCTCTAGCCGTGGCTAGAAATGGCCTTCCCAAAATGATAGGGTGTAGATAGCTTTCCTCCATGTCTAAAATGACAAAGTCTGTGGGGATAAAATAATTTCCCACTTTCACCAACACATTCTCAACTACCCCTTCAGCTTGCTTTTGAGTTTTTTCAGCCAGTTGTATGATTACATCAGTGGACCTCACCTCATTCAGTTGTAGCTTCCTCATAAGAGTCAGAGGCATCACATTTATGCTAGCTCCTAGATCACAGAATCCTCTGTCAATTGTTGTTTCCCCTATGATGCAAGGAATATGAAAACTTCCTGGATCTGCTTTCTTAGAGATCATATCCTTCTTGATGAGTGCACTGCATTCTTTGTTCATGATTACAGTTTGTCCTCCCTTCAAAACTCTTTTCTTGCTCAGCAATTCTTTCAAATACTTGATATGTGTAGGCATCTGCTGGAGAATCTCAAGAAAGGGAATATTGATGTGGAGAGACTTAAATGTCTCTAAGAACCTTGAATATGTTTTCCCTTTTTCACCTCCTCCTAACCTCTGAGGAAATGGTGCTTTTGGTTGGTATGTTCCCAGCATGCCTTCCTTTTGCAATTCTTTGGCTTGCTCCATTTCACTTTCCTGCTTAGCTTCTTCCACACTTTCTTTCAGGATTTCTGTCTCCTTTTCTGAGGGTCTGATTCCTTCTTCTTCTGAGACTTCCTTCAACATGGTGATGGCCTTGCATTCTTCCCATCTCACTCCCTTTTGTTCCCCCTTAGGATTCTTTTCTGTGTCACTAGGGAATATTGCAGTTGACTTGGGAGCCTGTTGAGATAGTTCTCCTACTCGAGCCTCCATCCACTTGAGTTTTTCGCCATGGTTCCTTAAGGTCGATCTCACATCATCCCTAAAGCTTTTCAACTCACTTATGTCCTGACCCATGTTTGCTAGCATTCCTTCTATCCTATTTAATTGATCTTGAAATTGTTGGTTCGGATTGGATTGGGCAGGTTGATTATTTTGGCCATGATATGGTGGTTGGGAGTAAGTGTTTTGTGTGGCTTGGTATGATCTTTGGTTGGAGTTTTGGTATGTGGAATTGTTATGTTGGTTGTGGTTGTAAGGTTTGTGGTTTTGTGGTTGGGTTTGCTGTTTTCCCCATCCAAATTTTGGGTGGTTTTTCCATCCTGGGTTGTAAGTGTTGGAATGTGGATCATATGATTGCCTTTGTTGATTTCCCACATAGTTGGCCTCTTCCCAATCATCTCCTTCAGTATTTGCTTCCTCTTGATCTTGTGTGTGTATTGCAGCCACTTGCTTTGTGTCTAACTTCCTGGTAAGCTCTGCTAGTTACTTGGCAAACACCTTGTTTTGGGCTAGAATTGCATCAACATGGTTCAGCTCCATGACCCCTTTAGTGTTGTGCCTCTCTGAAGCATAGTAGTACTCATTCTCAGCCACGGTCTCAATCACTTCAATGGCTTCTTCCACAGTCTTTTTCCTGTTCAATGAACCTCCTGATGAATGGTCTACAGCCTTCCTTGATTCATAAGAAAGCCCATCATAGAAAATATGCAATTGCACCCAGTCAGGGAACATGTTTGGTGGGCATTTCCTTGTCAACTCTTTGAACCTTTCCCATGCCTCGTAGAGCGTCTCACCATCCTGTTGTCTAAAAGTCTGAACCTCAGATCGAAGCCTATTGACTTTTTGTGGGGGGTAGAAACGTGCCAGAAACTTGCTCTCCACCTCATCCCAGGTTGTTAGGCTGTCCCTTGGGAATGATTCCAGCCACTTAGCTGCCTTGTCCCTAAGTGAAAATGGGAACAAGAGCAGTTTATAGGCATCTTCCTGGACTCCATTGGACTTCACAGTGTC
>NC_029781.3:71764516-71769111 GCF_000817695.3 Arachis duranensis
ACCATCGAACACGTTTAACCTCCAGTTTGAGGTCAAACTGGAGGTTAAACGTGGAATGCTTCTTGGTGAGAAATGAAGTGTCGAACACGTTTAACCTCTAGTTTGAGGTCAAACTGGAGGTTAAACGTGGAATGCTTCTTGGTGAGAAATGTCTTGCTTCTGGCGTTTAACCTCCAGTTTGAGGTCAAACTGGAGGTTAAACGTGGAAATGCTTTTGTGCCTCCCTTAGTTCAATTCATCATTCTGGCGTTTAACCTCCAGTTTGAGGTCAAACTGGAGGTTAAACGTGGAATGCTTGTTGGTTCCCTTTCTCATTCTGGCGTTTAACTTCCAGTTTGAGGTCAAACTGGAGGTTAAACGCCAGTTACAGCATTTCCTCTCTTCTCATGATTTTGGCGTTTAAGCTCCAGTTTAACCTTAAACTGGAGCTTAAACGTCCCATTTGATATTCAAGCTTCCTTTATTGATGTTGTTGCTTCCTTGCCTAGCCTCTTCTTCCCTGAAATCATCCAAACAATTGCATCAAAGTCTTGCACAATTTCATGAGAATTCATCCATTCATAGCATTCAAGTAATATCACTAAAAACTCATGGAATTTGCATCAAAATCATAATGTTTGGATGGATCCTTGCTTTGTTGTTCAATTAACCATTCTTGGTTACTTTAAGCTCAAGAAAATGCATAAATCAACTAAAACTAACACAAAAATGCTAGTGAAACTAGCCTAAGATGCCTTGGCATCAAAAGACACGTTCACATAATACACGGCGGATTTGCTGGAGGAGGAATCTCCAAATCATCTCACAAGTGACACCTCAAAGAGGTATACCACGTTAAAGGAAAAAAGGAAACCCCCGACATCCCAGCAATCACATTTACCAAGGAAGACGCATCCGGAATCATCTCGGGACATGACGACCCCATGGTCATTACGATTATACTGGCAAACGCCAACCTCCACCGTACACTAATTGACCAGGGAAGCTCTGCCGACATCTTATTCAAAACTGCCTTCGACAAACTCGGTCTAGAAGAAAAAGAGCTAAGAGCATACCCGAATAGCCTGTTCGGACTAGGAGATACCCCAGTTCAACCGCTGAGATACGTATCGCTGCATACAACCTTCGAAAAAGGGAACCAATCCAGAACACTCAAGATAGACTACATCGTGGTCGACGTAAGCTCGGCCTACAATACCTTAATAGGTCGGACAACGTTAAATCAACTCGGTGCAATAGTTTCAACTCCATATCTATGTATGAAATTCCCAACTGCGGAAGGAATAGCTACAATAAAGGCAGATCAAAAAATGGCACGTCACTGTTACAACGAAAGCCTAAACCTCTGAGGTGAAGGAGGAGAGTTCCACACAATCGAGCTCGGTGGAGTTCAGAGGCGAGAAGAACTCCGACCACAACCCAAAGGAGAAGTAGAAAGAATCCAGATCGGAGACACCTCGGATAAAACAACTAATATTGGCACGATCCTAAAAGGAGACATAAAGGGATCACTAATACGGTTCCTACGAGATAATGTTGATCTCTTCGCATGGAAAGCCGCCAACATGCCAGGTATTGATTCCGAACTAATGAGCCACAAGTTGGCAGTCTATCCGGGATCCCGGCCAGTACAACAAAGACGAAGAAAACTTGGACTAGAATGAGCTCAGGCTGTAGAAGAGCAAGTACAAGCGCTACTTGAGGCCGGGTTCATAAGGGAAGTCAAATATCCACTATAGCTAGCAAATGTCGTCTTGGTGAAAAAGTCAAATGGGAAGTGGCGAATGTGTACCGACTACACCGACCTCAACAAAGCCTACCCAAAAGACCCCTACCCACTCCCAAGCATTGACGCTCTAGTGGATGCTTCATCAGGATATAAGTATCTCTCATTCATGGACGCATATTCAGGGTACAATCAAATCCCTATGTATCCACCAGATCAAGAAAAAACCTCGTTCCTAACACCGAAAGCAAACTACTATTACATAGTGATGCCTTTTGGTCTCAAGAACGTAGGAGCTACTTATCAAAGGCTAATGAATAAAGTTTTCTCAGATCACATCGGAAAAATTATGGAAGTTTATGTAGACGATATGTTGATAAAGACACAAAGCGAAGATACATTGTTATCCGACTTGACTCAAGTATTTTACACTATCAGGAAACACAACATGCGGCTCAACCCCGTAAAATGCACCTTCGCAGTAGAAGCCGGCAAATTCTTGAGCTTCATGCTCACACAAAGGGGGATTGAAGCGAATCCAGACAAGTGTCGAGCCATACTCAACATGAAGAGCCCAACCTGTATCAAAGAAGTACAACAACTCAACGGGAGGTTGGCCGCTCTATTCCGATTCTTAGCAGGAGCTGCGATAAGATCTCTTCCCTTCTATGCTACTTTAAGAAAGGGAAAACAGTTTGAATGGACAACAGAATGTGAGCAAGCCTTCCTAGACTTCAAGGAGTTCTTAGGACGGCCACCTATCCTATCTCAGCCACGAGAAGGAGAACCGCTCGTATTATACCTCGCAGTAGGGAGCCGGGCCATAGCCTCAGCACTAGTCAGAGAAGACGAACATGGGCAAAAACCCGTCTACTTCGTTAGCAAAGTACTACAGGGATCCGAATTGAACTACCAGAAAATAGAAAAGTTTGCCTACGCCCTGATCGTCACATCCTGGCGGCTTCGCCCATATTTCCAAGCACATACCATCAAAGTTCGAACCAACCAACCCATAAAAGGGATATTGCAGAAAATAGATCTAGCAGGAAGAATCCTACAATGGGCAATCGAGTTGTCCGAATTCGACCTCCAATACGAGGCGCGTACAGCCATCAAATCGCAACACCTGGCCGACTTCATCGCAGAATTTACAGACATCCCGAAAATCCCCATAGAATGGAACATATACGTAAACAGATCCTCGAATAAAACAGGAAGCGGTGCGGGTGTGATACTTGAAAGTAACCAAGGAACTCGACTTGAGCTCTCCCTTAAATTCGGATTCCCGACCTCAAACAACCAGGCAGAATACGAAGCACTATTAGCTGGTCTGAAGCTAGCTAGAGAAGTTGGAGCTCGGAAACTCAACATTTACAGTGACTCACAAGTCATCACCTCACAAATAACAGGAAGCTACCAAGCTAAAGATTCGGATCCATATCCGCAATTTTCGAATCGGATTCGGATAAACACCGCGGATATGCGGATCGGATCCTATCCATGGACACCCCTAAACACCAAGCCAGGGGGCAACAATAGAAGCCTTATCCAAGAAATCCTATAAAATCCATCAATCTTAGAAGAAGAAAAAGTCATGACTATAACAGGTCAGGATTAAGGATGGATGACCCCCATAATAAACTACCTCAAAACAGAAGAACTCCCTACAAATGAAAAGGAGGCAAAAAGACTGAAAAGGGAGGCACAGTACTACACTATCATAAACAACACGCTGTATAAAAAAGGGATATCAACACCTTTACTAAAATGCGTACCAACTTCCAACACAAAGGACGTCTTGGAGGAAGTACACAGCGACATTTGTGGTAATCATCTCGGAGCGCAAGCTCTCACCAAAAAGATACTCCGGGCGGGATTCTATTGGCCAACTCTACAAAAGGAGGCTACAGAATTTGTAAGGACATGTCCACCATGCCGGAAGCATGCCAACTTTCACATTGCCCCACCAGAAAAGCTCATCAGCGTGACCTCACCCTGGCCATTTGTGAAATGGAGCCTCGACCTTCTCGGACCCTTCCCACAGGGATCGGGACAAGTAAAATTCCTCATAGTAGGAGTAGACTATTTCACAAAATGGATCGAGGCAGAACCCCTAGCCAATCCCACTGCTCAAAAAAGTCGAAAATTCCTATATAGGAACATTATTACGAGGTTCAGGGTACCATACTCCATCACCACAGACAACGGTACCCAATTTACAGAGGCAGGCTTCAGAAAACTGGTGGCCGACTTGAACATAAAACACCAGTTCACCTCCGTCGAACATCCCCAAGCCAATGGACAAGCTGAAGCGGCCAACAAAGTCATATTGGCTGGATTAAAGCGAAGACTACAAGAAGCAAAGGGAGCTTGGGCCGAGGAACTTCCACAGGTCCTATGGGCATATTGAATAACCCCTCATTCCACTACAAACGAATCACCATTCCGACTAGCATACGGAGCAGAGGCAATGATTCCAATAGAAATCGAAAAAGGATCTCCCTGAGTAGTTGATGAGCGGATAATTTATACACTTTTTGGCATTGTTTTTAGTATGTTTTTGGTATGATATAGTTAGTTTTTAGTATATTTTTATTAGTTTTTAGTTAAAATTCACTTTTCTGGACTTTACTATGAGTTTGTGTGTTTTTCTGTGATTTCAGGTATTTTCTGGCTGAAATTGAGGGACCTGAGCAAAAATCTGATTCAGAGACCAAAAAGGACTGCAGATGCTGTTGGATTCTGACCTCCCTGCACTCGAAGTGGATTTTCTGGAGCTACAGAAGCCTAATTGGCGCGCTCTCAATGGCGTTGGAAAGTAGACATCCTGGGCTTTCCAGCAATATATGATAGTCCATACTTTGCCCAA
>NC_029781.3:71769683-71771039 GCF_000817695.3 Arachis duranensis
TTAGTGACAGATGCAAAAGAATCGATGGATTCTATTCCGGCCTGACCGAGAACCGACAGATGATTATCCATGCTGTGACAGAGCATAGGCAACGTTTTCACTGAGAGGATGGGAGGTAGCCATTGACAACGGTGAAACCCTACACAAGCTTGCCATGGAAAGGAGTAAGAAGGATTGGATGAAGACAGTAGGAAAGCAGAGAGACGGAAGGGAAGGCATCTTCATGCGCTTATCTGAAGTTCCTACCAATGAATTACATAAGTACCTCTATCTTTATCTTTGTGTTTTATGCGTCTATCACTATATCCATTTGAGTTTGCCTGACTAAGATTTACAAGATGACCATAGCTTGCTTCATACTAACAATCTCCGTGGGATCGACCCTTACTCGCGTAAGGTTTATTACTTGGACGACCCAGTGCACTTGCTGGTTAGTTGTGCGAAGTTGTGTAATGCCATGGTATTGAGCCACCAAGTTTTTGGGGTTCATGACCGGGATTATGAGAGTTGTGAAAAGTATTGTTCACAATTTCGCGCACCAAGTTTTTGGCGCCGTTGCCGGGGATTGTTCGAGTTTTGAGCAAGCTTTTGGTCTGGTAACATCAGTGCCAAAATCCGGCAACAGCACCAAGTTTTTGGCGCCGTTGCCGGGGATTGTTCAGTTTGGACAACTGAAGGTTCATCTTGTTGCTTAGATTAGGTATTTATTTTTTTGAAATTCTTGAAGTTTGAAATTCTTGAAGATGAGTTCTAGAGTTTCATGATGATTTGTTGAAATCTGGCTGGCTGAAAAGCCATGTCTAATCTCATTGGACCGAGGTTTCAACTCATCATCACAAGAGCTTGTTGATTTTTCATCAATCTTGCTTTTGGAGCAATGATCTGCTAAGGCTTGGCTGGCCTTTGGCCATGTCTAGTGTTTTGGACCGAAGCTGTGAAGCCATGTCTAATTCCTGGACCGGAGTCTTAGACTAGCATTGCACTGATTCCTGGAATTCTCATTAAGAATTTTGATATCTTTTTCCATTTAATTTTCGAAAAACACAAAAAAATCAAAAAATTAAAAAATCCAAAAATTTCTTGCTTGAGTCTAGTGTCTCATCTTAAGTTTGGTGTTAATTGCATGCATTCATTCATGTGTCTTAAGGATCTTCAAGTAATTCTTGATAATTTCATTGCTCTGATCTTTGAATTCTATTGACTTGAGTGTTTTGTGTGTCTCATATGCATTTTGTTAGTGTCAATGGTATACAAACTGCTAAGTTTGGTGTCTTGCATGCATTGTTATTTGATTCTTGTTACATTTTGATTTTTCCTATTATCAAAAAATCCAAAAATATTTTTAATTTGTGTCTT
>NC_029781.3:71771204-71771846 GCF_000817695.3 Arachis duranensis
TGGCGTTTAAACGCCAGCCAGGGTACCTGGTTGGGCGTTTAACGCCCAAAAGGGTATAGTTTTGGGCGTTAAACGCTAGAATGTGCACCATTCTGGGCGTTTAACGCCAGGATGGCTACAGGGGGAAGATTTTGTTTTCAAATCAAATTTTTTCTAAGTTTTCAAAATCTTTTCAAAATCAAATCTTTTTCAAATCAATTTTTCAATCAAATCTTTTTCAAAATCAATTTCTTACCTTTTTCAAAGATATTTACTATCAATTAATGATTTGATTCAACATTTCAAGTATGTTGCCTTTTCTGTTGAGAAAGGTTTAATGTTTGAATCATATCTTTTCTTGTTAGTCAAGTTTTTAATTTTCAAAATCAAATATTTTTAAAAATGTTTTTCAAATCATATCTTCTCAATCATTTTTTTAAAAAAAAAAAAACTAATCATATCTTCTTAACCACATCTTTTTCAAAATAGTTTTCAATCAAATCTTTTTAATTTCTAATTTCAAAATCTTTTTTCAAAAAATCACTTGATCTCTTTCTCACTCTTGGTTTTCGAAAATTTATTAGTATTTTTTAAAATATTTTCAAAATTTCTTACCTAATTTTCGAAAACCACTTCCCTCCTTCTCACATCCTTCTATTTATG
>NC_029781.3:71773683-71774821 GCF_000817695.3 Arachis duranensis
ATAGTCCTAGAGACTGGGAAGTGCATGGATGAATCCATCATCCTTGGTAGACCCTTCCTAGCCACAGCAAAGGCTGTGATTAATGTTGATAGAGGAGAGTTGATCATTCAAGTGAATGAAGAATCCTTGGTGTTTAAGGCCCAAGGATACCCCTCTGTCATCATGGAGAAGAAGCATGAAGAGCTTCTCTCAAATCAGAGACAAACAGAACCCCCACAGTCAAACTCTAAGTTTGGTGTTGGGAAGCCACAACCAAACTCTAAGTTTGGTGTTGAACCCCCACATTCAAACTCAAAGTTTGGTGTTGGGAGGTTTCAACATAGCTCTGAGCATTTTTGAGGCTCCATGAGAGTCCTCTGTCAAGCTAATGACATTAAAGAAGCGCTTGTTGGGAGGCAACCCAATGTTTTATAATTAACTATTTTCTTTTGTTATTTTATCTTTTTTGTAGGTTGATGATCATGAGAAGTCACAAAATCAATGAAAAAAGCAAAAAAACAGAATGAAAAACAGGAAAAAAACAGCACACCCTGGAGGACGCACCCACTGGCGTTTAAACGCCAGTGAGGTTAGCTGTTGGGCGTTTAATGCCCAGTCTGGCACCATTCTGGGCGTTTAACGCCAGAAAAGGGCACCAGACTGGCGTTAAACGCCAGAAATGGGCAAGAAGCTGGCGTTAAACGCCAGAAATGGGCACCAGCCCGGCGTTTAACGCCAGAAATGGCTCAAAACGTGATTTTGAGTGCCATTTGGTGCAGGGATGACTTTTCCTTGACACCTCAGGATCTGTGGACCCCACAGGATCCCCACATACCCTACCACTCTCTCTCTCTTCTTCACCCGTTTACCAATCACCTCAATACCTCTTCCCCAAAAACCCTTCACCTATCAAATCCCATCTTTCTCTTCACCACTCACATCCATCCTTCATAAAACCCCACCTACCTCACCATTCAAATTCAAACCACTTTCCCACCCAAACCCACCCTCAATTGACCGAACCCTACCCTTCCCCCACTCCTATATAAACCCTCCTTCACTCCTTCCTTTTCACACAACCTAAACACTACTTCTTCCCCTTCTTGGCCGAAAACAAAATCCATTCCCATCTCCTTCATTTCTTCTTCTTCTACTCTCT
>NC_029781.3:71776332-71777057 GCF_000817695.3 Arachis duranensis
CCAAATGGGAGTTAAACGCCCAAACTGGCACTAAAGCTGGCGTTTAACTCCAATAAGAGTCTCTACACGAAAATGCTTCATTGCTCAGCCCAAGCACACACCAAGTGGGCCCGGAAGTGGATTTTTATGTCTTTTACTCACCTCTGTACACCTTAGGCTACTAGTTTTCTATAAGTAGGACCTTTTACTACTGTATTTTCATCTTTGGATTATTCTTGATCCTTTGATCATCTTTGGACATCTAGTTCTTAGATCATGATAGAGAGACTTTGGTAGCTATCTTCATTTTATGCTACCTTAGATCATTGGGAGGCTGGCCATTCGGCCATGCCTAGACCTTATGCTTATGTATTTTCAACGGTGGAGCTTCTACACACCATAGATTAAGGTGTGGAGCTCTGCTGTACCTCGAGTATTAATGCAATTACTATTGTTCTTCCATTCAATTCCGCTTGTTCTTGTTCTAAGATATCACTTGTTCTTCAACTTGATGAATGTGATGATCCGTGACACTCATCATCATTCTCACCTATGAACGTGTGACTGACAACCACCTCCGTTCTACCTTCGATTGGGTGAATATCTCTTGGATTCTTTAACCAGAATCTTCGTGGTATAGGCTAGACTGATGGTGGCATTCAAGAGAATCCGGAAGGTCTAACCTTGTCTGTGGTATTCTGAGTAGGATTCAATGATTGAATGACTGTGACATGCTTCAAACTCCT
>NC_029781.3:71777140-71779811 GCF_000817695.3 Arachis duranensis
AAGGAGTAAGAAGGATTGGATGAAGACAGTAGGAAAGCAGAGAGACGGAAGGGAAGGCATCTTCATGCGCTTATCTGAAGTTCCTACCAATGAATTACATAAGTATCTCTATCTTTACCTTTGTGTTATTTTCGTTCATCACCATATCCATTTGAGTTTTCCTGACTAAGATTTACAAGATGACCATAGCTTGCTTCATACTAACAATCTCCGTGGGATCGACCCTTACTCGCGTAAGGTTTATTACTTGGACGACCCAGTGCACTTGCTGGTTAGTTGTGCGAAGTTGTGTAATGCCATGGTATTGAGCCACCAAGTTTTTGGGGTTCATGACCGGGGATTATGAGAGTTGTGAAAAGTATTGTTCACAATTTCGCGCACCAGTAGTCCACTACAATGAACAAGCAAACTCCCAACTTCAGAGAGAAGAGCTCGACTTGTTACTCGAAATCCAAGAAAGAGCTCGGATCAGGGAAGAAGCCCTAAAGCGACGAATGGCTTCCAGATATAATCAAAAGGTAGTGCCAAGAAATTTTGCAGAGAATGATCTCATCCTAATCAGAAATGACATTGGAACAACTCGACCCGGAGAAGGAAAGCTGGCAGCAAATTGGAAAGGACCCTACCGAGTCATTGAAGTACTGGGGAAGGGCTACTACAGACTGTCCGAGCTTGATGGACGAGAGCTTCCCCGATCATGGCACGCCTGCAACCTAAGAAGATACTACAGTTAGAAAAGGTAAAAGATCTCACTAAATGGATGCGCTCTTTTTCCTGAAAAGGTTTTTTAATGAGGCACCATATTGAGACCTAGATCATACCCGACTTAAAGGGACAAGGAAATTCCCACATGTATATATTCGTATTTTTTCTTTGAATAAAGTTTATTTTAGATATTCTACAAGATTCCAAGACGCATTAATCTGAAGTATTCATCGTCCGATTATAAAGCAACAGGTCGGCAGAAAGTGAAAAACAAATTCACTGCACGACCACGATAAAGACAATCGTCCGATAAAGGTGAAAACGCGATTCACCCAAAAGACGATCTAAAAATGCCAACCATTTTTCTATAAATCGGCAAAGATGAACACAGAATAATGTAAGAAGTTATCAAAAGCAATCCAAAAAAAGAACTTGACGAGGTCTTACGGATAGCTAATATAATAACTTAAAAGACTGGCCGACGTTCAGAAATCGGACCAAGTCAACCCAAGTTATAAGTAAACCCTGGAAAGAGGTCTGGCCAACCTTATTAAAGAGGATTACTTTAACTTAAAAGGGCCTGACATAACAAAGTCAGCCCAAAACTAAAAAGTTATACAAGTAGTCTGTGAAAGAGATCTGACAAAGATCCAAGAAAGAGGACTACAAAAAATAACTTAAAGGAGACCGACATAACCAAGTCGGACTCCTATCACTAAAAAAGTTATACAAGTATTCCCTGAAAGAGACCTGACAAAGGTCCAAGAAAGAGGATTACAAAAATAATTTAGAAGAGATCGACCTAACGAAGTCGGTCTCCTACAAAGATAAGTTATAAAGTAATCCCTGAAAGAGACCTGACAAAGGTTCAAGAAAGAGGATTACAAAAATAACTTAGAAGAGATCGACCTAACGAAGTCGGTCTCCTACAAAGATAAGTTATAAAAGTAATCCCTGAAAGAGACCTAACAAAGGTCCAAGAAAGAGGATTACAAAAATAACTCATAAAGGGACCAACGCGAAGAAGCTGGCTATAAAGCACTAAAATACAAAGCAATGGCGAAAAAACTAGGAAACACGTCGGACCCATGCAACCACAGTCTCAAAGGATCCGAGCTACAAGCAATAAGTGCAAAGCAATCCAAAGAGGCCAAGAAACAAAATGCAAAAATCCGAAAAGGGATATTACGCCAAAGAGAGCATAAATGCAAAGCTTCCATAATCAACCTCAGAAAGCGGCCTTGTGTTTTTCAAAATGAAGTTACCAGGCAGGTAACTTAAAAATTTCAAACGAGAAATAGAAAAATAAAGAGTTCAAAAAGCCCACACATTGGGCCATCTACACAAAAAAGTTATAAAAAAGTTTCCACAAAACGCCCACAAGTCGGGCCAACTACAAATCAACAGAAGTTTTCTCGGCAGCATCGGGAGCTTTCTTGGTGGCATCAGAATCAGGAGAAGGAGGGCGAGCTTGAATAGGCACAGCGTCAATAGTTCCATCATCCCGGTTCAAGATTTGGCAATCCGGATCAGCCGTAACAGGAGAAATAGAGGAGGTTGACACTTTGAGAGAAGGAACTGGAGGAGGGTCAGCATCATCATCATCTTGGTCGTCAGGGACAATCTTGCCATCCCTCACCACATTATCCAAGCTGACAAGAGACAGGTCGGCATCAAGGGCAACAACGTGAAACTGCTCCATCAGATTCTCGGAGGCAGCAGTTACGCTACCCACAAGATGGCCCTGAAGCTCACCATAATCAGCCCGAGTAGTCTCCAACTCACTCCGAAGGCGCATGATTTCCCAATAAGCTGAGACATAGATGTCCTTATGCTTCAGGGCCATGTCTTCAGCCAGCCTCAAAGAAGCAGCAAGGGCGATAGAACTAGCCTTTTCACCCTCCAGCTCCTTCTCCACCTTTGCCAACTTCACCTCCAACTCCTCCTTCAGGCCCTTGATCCGATC
>NC_029781.3:71779877-71790301 GCF_000817695.3 Arachis duranensis
CGGAATCCCCTGAACTGTCCGGAAAATAGCCGCACTCATATGAGCCATCTTCACACTATTCTTGGCCATAAAATACAGGTGTTGAAGGAGAGACACATCATCCATGGGAAGTCCACCATAGGGAGCAATTTGCTGATCAATAAATTCAACGGCATCAAAGTCGGGGGTATCCAGATTGAAGGGTTTAATGGTTTTTTGCTTTTTACTAGGAGGGGGACTAGAAGCTGCAATAGATGATTGGGGAGGATCAACTAGGCAGACCCGATGAACAGGAATTGCTTTCCTCGGTCCAGGGGAACTCGGTACAGGAGGCTTCAAAGGAATCTGAGAAGATCCCTCTCCGGCCACCTTGGCCGAGATGTTTAGAGCAGTAGTGGCCTTCTTCGCCTTCTTAAAGGCCTTCAAAGAATTAGTATTTTTTGACATCTCTGTAAACATAGCAACAACCAAGAGTTACAAATGTAATGAAGAGAAAGGAAAAACAAGTATAAAAGCAAAGCCAAACAAAATACCCAGAACAGTTCGAACCAAGGAAGGATCATTCAAGTATCTCTTCGTATCAAGATGAGGTGGTTTCCCCCAAAGATCCTCGAGGACAACCACAAAAGCGCGTTCAACGTCATCTAGCATCTCCCAAGTGTAGCGAGATACTCGAACATCTTTTTGCCACTCTAGGGGGAAGGAGGGCTCGTCGTTTTCATCAAGAAAAAAGGGGCGGACCCCCTCAACAGCTCGAACTTTGAAAAAGTAGTTCTTAAAGTCCTTAAAAGACTCATCATACATAGCAAACACTTTGTGCCCCTGGGCGGACCGAAAAGAAACCCAAGAAGCTTTCTTTTTTGAGGAACCACCAGGCTTGGCGGAAACAAACAAATAAAGGAACAAAGTCTGGGAAGGAGTTACATCTAGTTCACGGTAGAGAAGTTGAAAAATCTTAATAAAACCCCAGGAATTGGGGTGAAGCTGGGAAGGAGCAATATTACACGACCACAGCAAGTCGGTCTCAAAAGCGGTAAAAGGAAAAGAAACGTTCAACTGACTGAAAAAGTACTCGTAAGCATAAAAGAAGGGACGCTCCCCCTCGACAGAAGTCGGAAAGCAAACTCTCTCGTCAGAGTCAGGGGCAACAAGCTCATAATCCTCCTCACGAGCGTTGTTACCACAAATCCTATGGCGCTTCCTCAGTTCAGCACAGAACTCAGCATCCACAACAGAAACACACAACAAGACAGGGGAGTCCAGCCAGTCGGACATCCCCTCGGGAACTCCAGAAGACATCTCTACGATGTTATTGCGAGAAGACATAGGGCCAACTAATCCTACAAGGAAGAAAAGAAGACGGGGTTACTAAAAACATCTCGGAAAAGGTAGAAAGCAAACTTAAATATCATACAGACGAGGCATGCAGAAAAGGAAAACCCCAAGACTCAAACCAAAAGTCTTGGGGCATCCTTTGGAGGCAGCAACAACAAAGTAAGGTCCCTGGGAAAAACCTACACCCCAACATCTCTCGAAAAACAAGGAAACAAGGCCTAAAGCAACAAGCATTTCGTCCAGCAAGATAAAAAATGCAAAAGTCATTAAAGCAACTATCTTTCTACAGTCTACCAGCAAAAGCACTGTCAACGTCAACAATGCCAAACAGAACAACACCAAAGATACAACCTTTTCCAGAATTAGGCAAAAAACACCATCACAAGTACAAACAGGAAAGGCAATGACAAGCGAAAGCCCTAAAGGCATTAAGCAAAAAGCGATCATGCAAAAAATGAAGAAGCTCCAGAACACACGGTGATAAACAGGCACGACAAATGCAAAAAGATTCAAGTTTTCCAAACAAGCATTCAAAGCAAAACCAAAACTTTATCATAAACCGAAGGTCAAAAAGTAAAAGAAGTAAGGAAACTGAAAGTAGAAACCAAACCTGGAAAGATCTGAAGAAAATGGAAAGCTGGGGCAGGAAAACGTCTCTCAAAGGAAGCACCAACGGAGTACCAAAATGAAACGGCGCAGAGAAAGAGTAAGGCAAAACAAAGCAAACATAGAGGAAAAGTTAAAAACGGGAGAAGAAAGAAATGTGAAGAAGTTACGAAATGCGTGAAGAAGAAAAACCGTTTCTGGATTTTCAAAATCAAAATAAAAGGGCCTAGGAGAAATGGGGATATTAATGTTAAATAAAGGCATTAAACCCTCGCACATTTCCAAAGCGCCGATATAAAAGCACGCGCTTTTAGAAGAAAACGTTCTACATTCAAAAAACTTCTACAAGGGGAATCGACAAAAATGCTTGAGTTCGGCCTCAAGAAGGACCGAAGTCTAGGACTCGACCTCAGGAAAGAAGACCGAGCTCAAGCAGGGGCACTGTTCATACCCTGGGTCGAGCTATCCGACCTGGGATGATTGAAGATAAAGCGACCGACCTCTTCAGGTCAGACTATCCGACCTGCTCTCAGAGAGCTCGGCCAAATTGACAAGAGAGCCCAGTAAAGGACCCAAATGGAGGAACACGACCCAAATCCTAGGGTGGCCTAGGCCTATAGAGATAAGGGCAGTTCCGCTGAAGACACGCTGACTTCAACCCTAAAGATAAAGATAAGATAAGATAACTAACTTATCTTATCCAACAAAGGTCACGTCTCAACACTATAAATACACTGGAGCACCCAGGTATAACTCATACTCTGATTCTACTAAATACCTGCTTAATACCCTTGCTAACTTAAGCATCGGAGTCCCTTGCAGGTACCCCCCACCCTCCGGGGACGAAGGATCAGCACCACCACCAAGTCCAACAAGTCGAACACAACAGCTCCGACCAGTACAGAAGATCTCGTCCGAGATCGACCTACAGTTTCAGGTAACCCTCGGAACAAGTATCTAGAGTGATTGGAAAGGGGTTGTTAGGGTGCCTAGGGGGAATGTCTTTCGACTTGACATCTATTACTCCCCCCTCTTGGCGTTCAACATCTGCTTTACTCGCCGTTGGGCATTCAACTTCCTCTCTGCTTGAGTGATTCCTCCACCCTTGAGCTTCTTTCCTAATTAGAGTCGCCTCAAATGAGTATAAGTATTGGTTATTAGCAACCATCTCAATGAGCTCATCTGCTTCTTCGTGTGTCTCTATAAAGTACATAAAATTACCTGCAAAGTGATCCACTGACCTCCTGGCCATCTCAGAGATGGTTTCATAGAAGATGACTATCTTGCCCCAACCTGAGAACATATGGGGGGGCGATCCCTGAACATCAGCTTGTACCTCTCCCAAGCATCATAGAGGGACTTTCTCTCCTTCTGTCTGAAAGTCTGAACGTCCTTTATTAACTTAGTCAACTTCTGCAAGGGAGAGAACTGGTTGAGAAATTTGTTAACAAGCTTCTCCAAAGTCTTCAAACTTCCCCTAGGCTCAGCATGCCACGAATTTAGTGCTTGACCCCTCACATCAAATGGGAAAAATATTAGCATGGAGACTTCAGGGTCTACTCTATTGGTCTCTACAGTGTCACAGAACTACAAGAAGTCGAAGATGAATTTCTTGGGATCTTCCTATGGGCTTCCATGAAATTGGCAATTTTGCTGTATTAGCATGATCAGGTCTATGTTAACCTTAAATTCATAGAAGCCAGGAGAGCCCGCACTTCTCCTGATTTGTGTATTTCCCTTTGGATCCATAATGACTTTGGTGTTCTTGTATACACAAATAAGATACAAAGAGAAATGGGAGTCTCTATGTCAAAGTCTAGAGGACTCCCAATAAGATACCCAAAAGGAGACAAGAATTAGAAATATTTTTTTGAATAAAAAATTCAAAAATAATTAAATAAAATAAATAAAAAAGAGAAAACTAATTTGAGAATAAATAAAATAAAAAATAATTTAAAATTTTCAAACAATTTAAAAGAATTAGAAAGAAAGAGGTTTAAAAATTTTTGAAATTCAAGAAGAGAAAACACTAAAGTAATACCAAACTTTAAAATTTGAATTTTAAATGAAAATAAGATAAGATAAAAAATTTTGAAAATAAAAAAAAAATAAATAAATAAATAAGATCAAGATCAAGATCAAGATAAGATATGATTAAAAAAATTAAAAAGAAACTAATTAACTAAGAAAATCACTAAAGGAACATCAAACTTTTAAAATTCAAAATAAGATAGAACAAAGAACTAACTAACAAGAATTGAAAATAAAATAAAAGATTTAATTTTAAAAATATTTAAAAATTAAAAAGAGGAAGTTAACAGGAATTTTTTTTTTTTTTTGAGAAACAAAGTTAAAATAGAGAAACATAATAAGATAAGATCTCAAATTTAAGGCACGGGATTTGATTTTGAAAAATTTGTAATTTTAAAAAGAGAAAGTCAAATAAAGATTTTGAAATTCAAAAATTAGAAAAAATAAAAAAAGAGAGAAACAAGATAAGATTTTTAAATTTTAAAGATTTTAAAATTAAAATTTAAAAGAAAGATAACTAACAAATTACTAACTTTTAAAATTTTGAAATCAAATTAAAGATAAGATAACAAAATTTTGGGAATCAAAACAAAAAGATAAGATAAAGATTTAAAGATAGAAAAGAAAAACAAGATTACTAAACAAGACACCAAACTCAAAAATTTTAAAATCCAATCTTAAAGATTTTGAAAATATGGGGTTTTTTGAAATTTAAAAGGAAAAATAAACAGTAGCAAGACCCCAAACTTAAAAATTTTGAAATTAAAGACATAAATTTAAAAAAAATTGAAAAGAACAACACTAAAAGACACCCAACTTAAAGATTCAAAGGAAAACAAAAAGAAAATTTCGAACAAAAAGAAAGAAAATAAGAACAATTTTCAAAAACTTAAGAACATAAACAAAAACCAAAGGGACACCAAACTTAAGAATTGACACAAGACTCAAACAAAAGAAAAAGATGATAAAAACAATAAAGTTTTTAAAAAGATTTTTTTAAAGAGTTTTCAAAAATTAACAAGAAAAAAATTAAAAGAAAAACTAGTAAAAAGTACCTGATCTAAGCAACAAGACAACCGGTAGCTTGTCAAACTCGAACAATCCCTGGCAACGGCGCCAAAAACTTGGTGCGCGAAAATGAAACTCGCACAGCTGAACCGACAAGTGCACCGGGTCGTCCAAGTAATACCTCAGGTAAGTGAGGGTCGAATCCCATGAGGATTTTTGGATTGAGCAAGCTGTGGTTATCCTGCAGATCTTAGTCAGGCGAATAGAAAGTTTATTGATGTTGTTGTAGGTGCATAAACAAAACAATAACTGAAGCAATAAAGAATTGACGTAGAAACAATAATAATAATAAATCAGTTAAGGCCTCGGAGATGCTTATTCTTCCAGATTAATACTTCTTACTAATTGCTTTAACAATGAGTGATTCATTCAATGGCAAGGCTGTAATTGATTAAGCCAGGGCCAGTGGTCATTAATCTCTTCTATCCAAACCAACACCAGGTAGCTAATCGTTTATTCAAGAAGACGGTGATGCTCACACAATTCAATCTCTAATAATCCTACTCAAAATGCCACAGACAAGGTCGGATCTTCCGGATCAGAGACTGAAGCTCTATGGTTCTAGCCTTAATGCCACAGAAACCTCAATTATCCATGACTAACGGGATTTTATGTCACATATCCCAATCATCCCGGATAACTTGTTGGAATCTGTGATGCATTCTCAAGCTACAGCTTAATACTATCCCGCCAAGGACTCGCAAGAACTCATGTAGAATAAAGGGTCATACGCCAGTTCCACCCCAGATTCATAAGGATGAAGAACGACAATGCATCATTAAATAGAATCAAACATATATTAAAGTAGAAAAGTAATTATATTAATCCATAGGAATGAACAGAGCTCCTCTCCTTAACCTAGGAAGTTTAGTCGCTCATAATTTACAGATAATATATGTTCTGAGAAGCTGAAGATAAAAAGTTCTTAACAAGAGTGATCCTCCATCTCTTTATACTAATAACTAGACCTAAAATGATATTAATTATAATTAGAAATTACAAAAAGAAGATAAACTAAGATAAAGGTGCGAAAATCCACTTCTGGGCCCATTGGGTGAGTGTTTGGGCTGAGCTTGGCATCCAATTTGGAGGAGTGGGCATTGAGCACCCACTAAGGGGGTAAATGCGCTGTCTTGATCTCTCTTGGTGGCGTTGAATGCTGGGTTTGGGCATTTAACGCTGGCTTTAGTCCTTCATGGGCGTTGAACACCAGATAGGGGGTAAGTTAGGCGTTCAATGCCCATTTTGGGCAGTCCAATTCAAAGAAATGTATAAACCATTATATATTTCTGGAAAGACTTGGAAGTTAGCTTTCCAACGCCATTGAGAGTGCATCAATTGAACCTTTGTAGCTCTAGTAATGCTCGTTTGAATACTGGAGGTCAGGATTTGACAGCATCTACACTCCTTTCTTTGCCTCTAAATAAGACTTTGCCAAAACTTGCCAAATTCACCCAAAAATCACCTAAAATTATAACAAAAACACAAAAGCTCAACATAGGATCCAAAATGTGAATTTTTCACTAAAACCTACTGAGACATAATATAACTTTTTAAAATATGCTAAAAAAAAGTACCAAAAATTGTATAAAATATCCGCTCCTTAGGCGTTGATGTGGAAATTGGGCCGGAGGCCGTGATAAGGTGAGGAAATCCCCTACTTAGTAAATTGAGGTAAGTGATGGTGTGGTTATGTTGTTATTGATAAATTGACAATGTTGAGTTGGATAGTTGATCTAATTTGGTGTGAATGGTTGCTATGTTGAAATAATGATTGAATTTAGTTTTGGTTGTGAATTGTGGATATGAAATGTGTTAAATAAGCTGTAATTGGGGTTGATTAGGCTTGAAATGGGTAGGGATTGATAAGTGAGTGTTTGAAGTGTTTAGAAATGGTATTGGAGTGGACTTGAACTAAATTGAATTGAGATTTGATGAAATTGGAGAATTGTGAGCACTTGGTAAAAAACGGACTTTTGACCAACTTTGACAGGCCATAACTTGCACTCGGAGTTTGGATGTGAGAGAAATTTGTCTTAAATTAAAGCTGGTGTTCATACCATGGACCGAGCTATACGGTCCGGGTTAGACGAAGACAAAAAGCGACCGACCTCTGCTAAAGGTGGTCGTCACCGACCTCTTCCTAAAGAGCTCGGCCCAATTGTCATAGAGGCCCAAGCAGCCCAAAGCTGAGGATTACGACCCCTCTAAAGGCGGCTGGCTAAAAGATAGGTGATCTCACCCTTAAAAGATAAGATAAGATAACTAAGTTATCTCAAGGAAGGTCACTCCACACTACTATAAATACACTAGAGCACCCAGGTATAACTTATACTCCAATTCTACAAAAAACCTGCTTAAAGCTCGTGCTGACTTAAGCTATGGAGTCTCTTGTAGGTACCACCACCCTCCGGTTATTAAGGACCAGCAGCACCTCAAGCTCCAACAATTCAGATGCAGCAACTCTGATCAAGCTGGAAGATCTCGTCTGAGATCGATCTCATCGTTTCAAGTAACCCTCGGAACATTGGCGTCGTTGCCAGGGACCCTGGAAGTCATCCCACCATCATGACAGACAACCCTGACAACGATCATAACTCTGGTTTGGAAGAAAGAACGCCACTTAAGAACACGGATGCCACATCAAAGGACACACCTCAATCCAAGGGAGACAAGCAAACCCTAAACACGGAGATCTTAGATTCCATCTGTGAATAGCAGGATCACCTTAAAGAGCTCGAACAAAAAGCTAAACGACAACAAGAGGCCGAGTGAGATCTTCGGAGAGAAACAAGAAGGCGTCGAGAGCTGAAAGACAAGCTCCTCAAACTCAAAGCCGATCTCAAAACTAAAACTACTCGGTCCAATCGCGAAGATAGCCCCCACAAGGACCAAGACCCATTTATAAAGGAAATCATGAAAGCTAAATTTCCAAAAGATTTCAAAGCCCCTAACATGACTCCCTAAAATGGTACGTCTAACCCAAGTCATCATTTCAGTAACTTCAGGAGTCGGATGTACCTCACAGATGCCTCGGATGCAACCCGTTGCAAAGCTTTTCCGACCACCTTGAACAAAACAGCAATAAAGTGGTTCGACAGCTTGACACAAGGTCAATTGCAAGCTTCGATGACCTCGCCAAGAAGTTCCTAGCTAGGTTCTCCATCCAGAAGGACAAAACCAAGCATGCTCCAAGCCTGCTAGGGATCAAACAAGGAGATCGGGAGACCTCCACAATTATATGGAAAGATTCAATAAAGCATGCCTTGACATACAAAATCTCCCTACAAAAGAAACAATTATGGGACTTATTAATGGTCTGCGGGAAAGACCCTTTAGCCACTCCGTATCCAAAAAACACCTAACATCTCTGAATGAGGTACAAGAGCGGGCGAAAAAGTACATAAATATGGAGGAGAACTCTCGATTAGGAGAAGCCTCAAAATTTGGATTCTCCTACCCATCTCGGGATAAGGATAAAGAGTCCAGGAAAAAAAAGACCAACCTACTGAGAAACCCAGAAAGTACCACAACAACACCCCTCTTCGGGTGTCCCTTGTGGATGTTTACCGGGAGATATGCAACACTGAGAAGAACCTACCGCCTCGCCCGATTAAACACAAGAGAGGAGGAAGTCAGACAGAGTATTGTGAATACCACCAAATCTACGGGCACTCTACCAACGAATGCTACGATCTAAAGAATGTCATAAAAAAAATTGGCACGGGAAGGGAGACTAGATCAGTTCTTAGCCAATAGAGCAAATGAACCAAGAAAGAGAAGAAGGGATGAAGAGGTCGGACGAGCTGAACGCCTCCCCTCACACCCCGGAGAGACATGTTCACATGATCAACGGAGGATTCGCAGGAGGAAGGATCTCCAAATCATCTCGCAAAAGACATCTCAAGGAGGTGTATCATGTCAGAGAAGGGGACAAGTTGCCCGACCTCCCCACTATTACCTTCACTCAAAAAGAAGCCGCAGGCATCATCCCGGGACATGATGACCCTGTGGTTGTTACCATCATACTTGCCAATGCCAATCTACACCGAACATTGGTAGACCAAGGAAGCTCTGTGGATATCCTGTTCAAATTTGCCTTTGACAAACTTGGCTTACAAGAAAAAGAGCTCAGAGCGTATCCTAATAGCTTATTTGGGATCGGCGATGCCCCAATTCAACCACTTAGGTACATCCCACTACACACAACCTTCGGGAAAGGACTACGGTCTAGAACGCTAAGCATAGTCTACATTGTAGTCGATGTGAGCTTTGCATACAACACCCTTATAGGTCGGAAAATGCTAAACCAGCTCACCGCAGTAGTCTCTACTATGCACCTATGCATGAAGTTCCCAACACCAAAAGGGATCGTTACCGTAAAGGGAGACCAAAAACTCGCGCGACGCTATTACAACGAAAGTCTGAACCTTAAAGGTGATCCCAGAGAAAAGGAAACCAATACTATAGAAATCAGGGGAATCCGGGCTCATGAAGAACTCTGCCCTCAACTGGAAGGTGAGACCGAAGAAGTTCAAATTGGAGAAACTCAAGACAAAACAACAAACATAGGGGCGAATCTAAAAAGAAACCTAAAGGAGCTGCTAACAAAGCTCCTAAAGGATAATTCCGACCTCTTTACATGGAAGGCCGCGGACATGCTTGGCATTGATCCCGGACTAATATGTCATAAACTGGCAGTATACCCTGGATCTCGGCCAGTACAACAGAAATGAAGAAAGCTCGGCGCAGAGAGATTGCAAGCGGTAGAGGAACAGGTACAGGCCTTGTTAGAGGCAGGGTTCATAAGGGATGTAAAATATCCATTATGGCTAGCCAATATAGTATTGGTCAAGAAGTCAAATAGAAAGTGGCGGATGTGCACTGATTACACCGACCTCAACAAAGCCTGCCCAAAGAATCCTTACCCACTCCCAAACATCAACGCCCTAGTGGACACCTCCTCCGGATACAAGTACCTCTCATTTATAAACACCTATTTAGGGTACAATTAAATCCTGATGTACCCACCTGATTAAGAAAAAACCTCATTCTTAACATCCAAAGCGAACTATTGCTACGTTGTCATGTCATTTGGACTCAAAAATGCAGGAGCTACCTACCAAAGGTTAATGAAGAAAGTCTTCACAAATCACATTGGAAAACTGATGGAGGCTGAAAAGGACTGCAGATGCTGTTGGATTCTGACCTCCCTGCACTCGAAGTGGATTTTCTGGAGCTACAGAGACCCAATTGTCGCGCTCTCAATGGCATTGGAAAGTAGACATCCTGGGCTTTCCCGCAATGTATAATAGTCCATACTTTGCCCGAGATTTGATGGCCCAAACCGGCGTTGCAAATCAGCCTCAGAATTTCCAGCGTTTAACGCTGGAACTGGCATAAAA
>NC_029781.3:71791032-71793166 GCF_000817695.3 Arachis duranensis
GTGAAACCCTTGCTTAAGCTTGCCATGGAAAGGAGTAAGAAGGATTGGATGAAGACAGTAGGAAAGCAGAGAGACGGAAGGGACCAAGCATCTTCATATGCTTATCTGAAATTCCCACCAATGAATTACATAAGTATCTCTATCTTTATCTTTATGTTTTATTCGTATATCACCCATATGCATTTGAGTTTGCCTGACTAAGATTTACAAGGTGACCATAGCTTGCTTCATACCAACAATCTCTGTGGGATCGACCCTTACTCGCGTAAGGTTTATTACTTGGACGACCCAGTACACTTGCTGGTTAGTTGTGCGAAGTTGTGTTTATGCCATGGTATTGAACACCAAGTTTTTGGATTCATTATCGGGGATTATTTGAATTGTGAAAAGTATTGTTCACAATTTCGCGCTATCAAGTTTTTAGCGCCGTTGCCGGGGATTGTTGAGTATGGACAACTGACAGTTCATCTTGTTGCTTAGATTAGGTTTTTTTTTTCAGAGTTCTTAAAGATGATATCTAGAGTTTCATGATGATTTGTTGAAGTTTGGCTGGCTGTGAAGCCATGTCTAATTTCATTGGACCGAGGTTTCAACTTATCATCACAAGAGCATGTTGATTTCTATCAATCTTGTTGTTGGAGTAGTGATCTGCTAAGGCTTGGCTGGCCATTGGCCATGTCTAGTGTTTTGGACTGAAGCTTTCTTTGAAAGCTTGGCTGGCTGTGAAGCCATGTATAATTCCTGGACCGGAGTCTTAGACTAAACATTGCATGATTCCTGGAATTCTCATTAAGAATTTTGATACCTTTATTTTCTTTTTCCACTTAATTTTCGAAAAATCCAAAAAAATTACAAAATCATAAAATCCAAAAATATTTCTTGTTTGAGTCTAGTGTCTCATTTTAAGTTTGGTGTCAATTGCATGCTTTCATTCATGTGTCTTAAGGATCTTCAAGTAATTCTTGATGATTTCTTACTCTGATCTTTGAGTTCTCTTGACTTGAGTGTTTATGTGTCTCATATGCATTCTCATTAGTGTCAGTAGTATACAAACTGCTAAGTTTGGTGTCTTGCATGCATTGTTTATTTGATTTTAGTTGCATTTTGATTATTCCTCACTATTAAAAATCCAAAAATATTTTTAATTTGTGTCTTCTCAAGTCAATAATACAGAGAATTGAAGATTCAGAACATACTGCAGAGGAATTACACAGAAAAAGCTGGGCGTTCAAAACACCCAGTGAAGAAGGACAGACTGGCGTTTAAACGCCAGCCAGGGTGCCTGATTGGGCGTTTAACGCCCAAAAGGGTAGAGTTTTGGGCGTTAAACGCCAGAATGTGCACCATTCTGGGCGTTTAACGCCAGGATGGCACAAGAGGGAAGATTTTGTTTTCAATGCAATTTTTTTTCAGGTTTTCAAAATTTTTCAAAATCAAATCTTTTTCAAATCATATCTTCTCAATCACATCTTTTTAAAACTAATCATATCTTCTTAACCACATCTTTTTCAAAATAGCTTTCAATCAAATCTTTTTGATTTCTAATTTCAAAATCTTTTTCAAAAAATCACTTGACTTCTTTTCCACCCTTGGTTTTCAAGAATCAATTAAGGTTTTTCAAAATGTTTTCAAAATCTTTTACTTAATTTTCGGAAATTGCTTCCCTTCTTCTCATATCCTTCTATTTATGGACTAACACTATTCCTTAATGCAAAATTCGAACTCCATCTTCTTTGATAAGTTCAAATTTTCTACTTCTGCCTTCTATTTTTCTTTTCCTCTGACACCTCAAGGAATCTCTATACTGTGACATAGAGGATTCCACATTTTCTTGTTCTCTACTCTTTCTTATGAGCAGGAGCAAGGACAAAAGCATTCTTGTTGAGGCTGATCCTGAACCTGAAAGGACCTTGAAGCGAAAGCTAAGAGAAGCTAAGGCACAACTCTCTGTAGAGGACCTAACAGAAATCTTCAAAGAAGAAGAACCCATGGCAGCCGAAAACAACAACAATGCCAAAAATGCAAGGAAGGTGCTGGGTGACTTCACTGCACCTACTCCCGATTTCTATGGGAGAAGCATCTCTATCCCTGCCATTGAAGCAAACAACTTTGAGCTTAAGCCTCAATTAGTTTC
>NC_029781.3:71793214-71793795 GCF_000817695.3 Arachis duranensis
AGTGGAAGTCCAAACCTTCAGACAGAAGGAAGGAGAATCCCTCTATGAATCTTGGGAAAGATACAAACAATTAATCAGAAAGTGTCCTTCTGATATGCTTTCTGAATGGAGCATCATAGGTATTTTCTATGATGGTCTCTCTGAACTATCCAAGATGTCTTTGGATAGCTCTGCTAGAGGATCTCTTCATCTGAAGAAGACGCCTACTGAAGCTCAAGAACTAATTGAAATGGTTGCAAATAACCAATTCATGCACACTTCTGAAAGGAATCCTGTGAACAATGGGACTAATCAGAAGAAAGGAGTTCTTGAGATTGACACTCTGAATGCCATATTGGCTCAGAACAAAATATTGACTCAGCAAGTCAATTTGATTTCTCAAAGTCTGTCTGGAATGCAAAATGCACCAAGCAGTACTAAGGAAGCTTCATCTAAGGAAGAAGCCTATGATCCTGAGAACCCTTCAATGGAAGAGGTGAATTACATGGGAGAACCCTATGGAAACACCTACAATCCTTCATGGAGGAATCATCCAAATCTTTCATGGAAGGATCAACAGAGACCTCAACAAGGTTTCAACA
>NC_029781.3:71794141-71795836 GCF_000817695.3 Arachis duranensis
GCTCAAACTGAGACCATAGAGATTCCATTGGACTTACTTCTGCCATTCATGAGCTCTGATGAGTATTCTTCCTCTGAAGAGGATGAGTATGTCACTGAAGAGCAAGTTGCTAAATACCTTGGAGCAATCATGAAGCTAAATGACAAGTTATTTGGAAATGAGACTTGGGATGATGAACCCCCTCTGCTCACCAAAGATCTGGATGACTTGTCTAGGCAGAAACTGCCTCAAAAGAGACAAGATCCTGGGAAGTTCTCAATACCTTGTATCATAGGCACCATGACCTTCAAGAAGGCCTTGTGTGACTTAGGGTCAAGTGTAAACCTCATGCCTCTCTCTGTAATGGAGAAGCTAGGGATCTTTGAGGTGCAAGCTGCAAAAATCTCACTAGAGATGGCAGACAATTCAAGAAACAAGCTCATGGACTTGTAGAGGATGTTCTGGTAAAAGTTGAAGGCCATTACATCCCTGTCGATTTCATAGTCCTAGAGACTGGGAAGTGCATGGATGAATCCATCATCCTTGGCAGACCCTTCCTAGCCATAGCAAAGGCTGTGATTGATGTTGATAGAGGAGAATTGATCATTCAAGTGAATGAAGAATCCTTTGTGTTTGAGGCTCAAGGATATCCCCCTATCATCATGGAGAGGAAGCATGAAGAGCTTCTCTCAAAACAGAGCCAGACAGAGCCCCCACAGTCAAACTCTAAGTTTGGTGCTGGGAGGCCACAACCAACTTCTAAGTTTGGTGTTGAACCCCCACATTCAAACTCTAAGTTTGGTGTTGGGAGGTTCCAACATTGCTCTGAGCATTTTTGAGGCTCCATGAGAGCCCACTGTCAAGCTACTGACATTAAAGAAGCACTTGTTGGGAGGCAACCCAATGTTATATTTTATCTATTTTCTTTTGTTATTTTATATTTTCTATAGGTTGATGATCATGAGAAGTCACAAAATCAATTGAAAAAGCAAAAACATAAAGAAAAACAGGAAGAAAAACAGCACACCCTGGAGGAAGAACCTGCTGGCGTTTAAATGCCAGTAAGGCTAGCAGATGGGCGTTTAACGCCCAGTCTGGCACCATTCTGGGCGTTTAACGCCAGAAAGGGGCCAGAAAGGGGCACCAGACTGGCGTTAAATGCCAGAAAAGGGCAAGCACTTGGCGTTAAACGCCAGAAATGGGCACCAGCCCGGCGTTTAACGACAGAATTGGCTAAAAATGCATTTTTGCTTGCCATTTGGTGCAGGGATGACTTTTCCTTGACACCTCAGGATCTATGGACCCCACAGGATCCCTACCTACCCTACCACTCTCTCTCTTCTTCACCCATTCACCAATCACCTCAACACCTCTTCCCCAAAAACCCTTCACCTATCAAATTCCATCTTTCTCTTCACCACTCACATCCATCCTTCATAAAACCCCACCTACCTCACCATTCAAATTCAAACCACTTTCCCACCCAAACCCACCCTCACTTGACCGAACCCTACCCCTTCCCCACTCCTATATAAACCCTTCTTCACTCCTTCATTTTCACACAACCTAAACACCACTTCTTCCCCTTTTGACCGAACACAAAGCCATCTCCATCTCCCTCATTTCTTCTTCTTCTACTCCCTTCTTTCTTCTTTTGCTCGAGGACGAGCAAACCTTTTAAGTTTGGTGTGGTAAAAGCATTGCTTTTTGTTTTTC
>NC_029781.3:71796620-71796789 GCF_000817695.3 Arachis duranensis
ATACTTTATTCGAAGAATGACGACGTAACTTGGCGTTAAACGCCAAGTTCATGCTGCTGTCTGAAGTTAAACGCCAGAAAAGCGTCATGATCCGGAGTTGAACGCCCAAAACACGTCATAACCTGGAGTTTGACGCCAAGAAATGCCTTAGCTCGTGAATTCATCAAGC
>NC_029781.3:71796889-71797092 GCF_000817695.3 Arachis duranensis
ATTCACTTTTCTGGACTTTACTATGAGTTTGTGTGTTTTTCTGTGATTTCAGGTATTTTCTGGCTGAAATTGAGGGACTTGGGCAAAAATCTGATTCTGAGATCAAAAAGGACTGCAGATGCTGTTGGATTCTGACCTCCCTGCACTCGAAGTAGATTTTCTGGAGCTACAGAAGCCCAATTGGCGCGCTCTCAACGGCGTTG
>NC_029781.3:71802159-71802436 GCF_000817695.3 Arachis duranensis
CTAAATACCTTGGAGCAATCATGAAGCTAAATGACAAGTTATTTGGTAATGAGACTTGGGAGGATGAACCCCCTTTGCTCACCAAAGAACTGGCTGACTTGTCTAGGCAGAAACTACCTCAAAAGAGACAGGATCCTGGGAAGTTTTCTATACCTTGTACCATAGGCACCATGACCTTTAAAAAGGCCTTGTGTGACTTAGGGTCAAGTGTAAACCTCATGCCTCTTTCTGTAATGGAGAAGCTAGGGATCTTTGAGGTGCAAGCTGCAAAAATCTC
>NC_029781.3:71804626-71805006 GCF_000817695.3 Arachis duranensis
TATGAGTTTGTGTATTTTTCTGTGATTTCAGGTATTTTCTGGCTGAAATTGAGGGACCTGAGCAAAAATCTGATTCTGAGATCAAAAAGGACTGCAGATGCTGTTGGATTCTGACCTCCCTGCACTCGAAGTGGATTTTCTGGAGCTACAGAAGCCCAATTGGCGCGCTCTCAACGGCGTTGAAAAGTAGACATCCTGGTCTTTCCAGCAATATATGATAGTCCATACTTTGCCCAAGATTTGATGGCCCAAACCGGCGTTCAAAGTCACCCTCAGAAATCCCAGCTTTAAACGCTGGAACTGGCACCCAAATGGGAGTTAAACGCCCAAACTGGCACCAAAGCTGGCGTTTAACTCCAAGAAGAGTCTCTACACGAAAA
>NC_029781.3:71805690-71811020 GCF_000817695.3 Arachis duranensis
AGCTTGCCATGGAAAGGAGTAAGAAGGATTGGATGAAGGCAGTAGGAAAGCAGAGAGACGGAAGGGAAGGCATCTTCATGCGCTTATCTGAAGTTCCTACCAATGAATTACATAAGTATCTCTATCTTTACCTTTGTGTTATTTTCGTTCATCACCATTGCTCTTTGAGTTTGCCTGACTAAGATTTACAAGATGACCATAGCTTGCTTCAATACTAACAATCTCCGTGGGATCGACCCTTACTCGCGTAAGGTTTATTACTTGGACGACCCAGTGCACTTGCTGGTTAGTTGTGCGAAGTTGTGTAATGCCATGGTATTGAGCTACCAAGTTTTTGGGGTTCATGACCGGGGATTATGAGAGTTGTGAAAAAGTATTGTTCACAATTTCGCGCACCACTGGACCTGTCCTCTGAGGATCAGTACAGAAGATCTCGTCCAAGATCGACCTACAGTTTCAGGTAACCACGGAACAATTTCCAATTGGTACTTGCTACGTAAGGAATTTCTGGAAAAGTTCTATCCACCTTAGAAGACAGATAAGTTGCGAAAGGAAATCTCTTGCATTATGCAAAGAGATGGGGAGACTCTTTATGAGTACTGGGAGAGATTCAAAAAGTTGTTGGAAGCTTGCCCCCACAACCGTATTGACAAGTTAGTGCTTATCAGTTACTTTTGTCAAGGCATGAACCACCAAGACAAGCTTCTTCTAGATGCCGCAAGTGGAGGATCCTTCACCAAAAAAAGACTGCAAAAGCTTGGGAAATCATAGCGGACTTGGCGGACTCAACTCAACACTCAAGGGCAAGAAATTTATAACTAAAAGCATTAAGTGAAGTTTCTCCTTCCGGAGATGCCATTTTGACTAAGACCCTCGGTGAAATGACAATTTTGTTGAAACAAATCACCCAAGGGCAACAAATTCTCCAAGCTTTGCTATCTCCTCCACCTCAACTTCCAAGAATCGAAGGACCACCAAGATCATGCGGTATATGTGCTTGTAACGGCCATTACACTGATGAGTGCCCTCAACTTCAAGAAGACACTACATTGGTCGTAGCCAATCCATACCCACAAAGGTCCAACTACAATCAATTAGTTCCTTAACATGGAGGAAATCAAAACCAAGGATCAAGGGATAATTCTAATCAAAGGTGGAACCAAACCTCTCAAGCTCAACCATACCAAAACGTGCAAGCCTACTATCATCAACATCCCCAAGGTCAACCACAATACCACAACCCTACCAACAACCACCACACTCTCAACCTCAAGAGAGGTATTAACACCCGAATAGTAGATCTAACCCTCCTCTAGGAAATCAAGCCCCTCCTCCCAATCAACCTTACATGAATGACACACTTCAAACCTTTATGCAAGAGCAACGGGAGTTTCATAAGAAACAAGAAACATATATGGCTACTATTGCTGAAGCTCTCTCCCGTTTCACTTTTTCTCCTCCGGCTACACAAAATGCCCAACAAGCCTCAACTTCTAGTGGTCTACCTTCTCAACTCCAACCAAATCCTAAGGGAAGCATTAGTGCTATCACCCTTAGGAGTGGCACCAAGTTGGAAGAAATTGGTGTTGTGCTTACAAGTTTGAGTGAGAAAACCCACAATGAAGAGGTGAAAAATGAAGTAAAAGTGATGAAAGATAAGGAGAAAAATGTTGCAAGAGGTGAGGAGGTACCACTCAAGGTCAAGGAGCCAAAAAGGAAGAATCCGCTTGAAGAGGCTATGCCAATTCCCTTTCAAACTTTGGCTAAAAAGGCTAAGAAGCAAGAAGAACTTGACCCCAACATGGTGGAAATTTTTAAGAATGTTAAAGCCATCGTCCCTCTCTTTCAAGCCATTCAACAAGTGCCCAAATATACCAAGTTCCTCAAGGATGTATGCACATACAAGGACAAGATTGGCGAGCTCAACAAAAGGCCGGTGGATGATTCTATCTCTTCTCTAATTCCTGAAAAATGCAATGATCCCGGTCCATGTTTGGTTACTTGTGTGATTGGTAGGATGAAGTTCATGGATTGTATGTGCGACATGGGGGCATGCGTAAGCCTTATGCCACTCCCCATTTATGAGAGATTGAACTTGTCACCCCTAAAGAGGTCTGGGGCGAGATTTGTGTTGCAGATAAAAGCATTGTATCAGTTGTAGGGATTGCGGAAAATTTCCTAGTTGACATCCAAGGATTACTCTTCCCAGTAGATTTTCACATCTTGGAGACCCCACTGGTGCACGAAATTGCAGTCACACTTTTGCAATCCGCACAACTAACCAGTAAGTGCACTGGGTCGTCCAAGTAATACCTTACGTGAGTAAGGGTCGAATCCCACGGAGATTGTTAGCTTGAAGCAAGCTATGGTTATCTTATTAATCTTAGTCAGGATACCAATTATAGTTATCAATTGACTTGCAAATAAACAAGAGAGCATGGATTAAATAATACTTATTATGCAGTAATGGAGAATATGTTGGAGTTTTGGAGATGGTTTGTCTTCTGAATTCCTGCAACAAAATGCTTTCTCACTTTCATAAATGCAAGGCTCCTTCCATGGCAAGCTGTATGTAGGGCATCACCATTGTCAATGGCTACTTCCCATCCTCTCAGTGAAAATGGTCCAAATGCTCTGTCATAGCACGGCTAATCATCTGTCGGTTCTCGATCATGTCGGAATAAGATCCCTTGATCCTTTTGCGTCTGTCACTACACCCAACACTCACGAGTTTGAAGCTTGTCACAGTCATCCAATCCCAAAATCCTACTCGGAATACCACAGACAAGGTTTAGACTTTCCAGATTCTCAAGAATGCTGCCAATGGATTCTAGTTTATACCACAAGGATTCTGATTAAGGAATCTAAGAGATACTCATCCAATCTAATGTAGAATGGAGGTGGTTGTCAGGCACACGTTCATGGATTGAGGAAGGTGATGAGTGTCATGGATCATCACCTTCTTCATAGTGAAGCGCGAATGAACATCTTAGATAGGAACAAGCGTATTTGAATGGAAAACAGAAATAATTGCATGAAGTCATCGAGATGCTGCAGAGCTCCTCACCCCCAACAATGGAGTTTAGAGACTCATGCCATCAAAAGGTACAAAATTCAGATCTAAAAATGTCATGAGATGCACAATAAATCTCTAAAAGTTGTTTAAATACTAAACTAGTAACCTAGGTTTACAGAAAATGAGTAAACTAAGATGGATAGTGCAGAAATCCACTTCTGGGGCCCACTTGGTATGTGCTGGGGCTGAGACTTAAGCTTCTCATGTTCCTGGGCTGTTTCTGGAGTTGAACGCCAGGTTGTAACCTATTTCTGGCGCTGAACTCCAACTTGCAACCTGTTTCTCGCGCTGAACGCCAGAATGCAACATGGAACTGGCGTTAAACGCCAGTTTACATCATCTATCTTCGCGCAAAGTATGAACTATTATATATTGCTGGAAAGCCCTGGATGTCTAATTTCTAACCCAATTGAGAGCGCGCCAATTAGACTCCTGTAGCTCCAAAAACTCCATTCCAAGTGCAGGGAGGTGAGAATCCAACAGCATCAGCAGTCCTTTTTCAGCCTAAATCAGATTTTTTCTCAGCTCTCTCAATTTCAGCCAGAAAATACCTGAAATCACAGGAAAACACAAAAAATCATAGTAAAGTCCAGAAATATGAATTTTGCGTAAAACCTAATAAAAATATACTAAAAACTAACTAAAACACACTAAAATCTACATGAAATTACCCTAAAAAAGCGTATAAAATATCCGCTCATCACAACACCAAACTTAAACTGTTGCTTATCCTCAAGAAACTAGATAAATAAAGTAGGATAAAAAGAAACAAAGAAGAAATAATATCTCAGAGTTTCAAGCGAAGCTCAAATTCTAATTAGATGAGCGGGACTAGTAGCTTTTTGCTTCTGAACAGTTTTGGCATCTCACTTTATCCTTTGAAATTCAAAATGATTGGCATCCATAGAAACTTAGAGTTCAGATAGTATTATTGATTCTTGAACACAGCTACTTTATGAGTCTTGGTCGTGGCCCTAAGCACTTTGTTTTCCAGTATTACCACCGGATACATAAATGCCACAGACACATAACTGGGTGAACCTTTTTAGATTGTGACTTAACTTTGCTAGAGTCCCCAATTAGAGGTGTCCAGAGTTCTTAAGCACACTCTTTTGCTTTGGATCATGACTTTAACCACTCAGTCTCAAGCTTTTCACTTGGACCTGCATGCCACAAGCACATGGTTAGGGATAGCTTGATTTAGCCGCTTAGGCCTGGATTTATTTCCTTGGGCCCTGCTATCCATTAATGCTCAAAGCCTTAGATCCTTTTCACCCTTGCCTTTTAGTTTAAAGGGCTATTGGCTTTTTCTACCTCTTTTGCTTTTTTTCGCAAGCTTGTTTTTTTTTCACTGCTTTTTCTTGCTTCAAGAATCAATTTCATGATTTTTCAGATCAGCAATAATATTTCTCTTGTTCATCGTTCTTTCAGGAGCCAACAATTTTAACATTCATAAAATCCTCAATATAAAAAATATGCACTATTCAAGCATTCATTCAGAAGACAAAAAGTATTGCCACCAGATAGAAATAATTAGAATTTTCCTTATTAAGAACTCGAAAAAAAAAATATTGCCTCTTTATTCTAAAAATCTACTATTTTATTCATGTTTGATGATGATGAGTAAAATAAATTATAGCTTAATTGGAGATAAAATAAAAATAGATATACTAATTACTACTACTCATATATAACTTCTAAGGTAAATTCCTAATAAGAACAATTATCACAGAGTTAAGGCTAAGATTAGAACTCAATAACCTTTAGTTTGGGAGATGATGGGTGCTCCTTCAACCTGTGGGGTGTCTGGTCCTTCAAGAGACAACTTCTGGCGCTTCAGCTTCTGTATCTCCGGATATTCGTCTTCTTTCTGATCGAATTTAACTTCTGGGATCATGATGAGCGGATAATTTATACACTTTTTGGCATTGTTTTTAGTATGTTTTTGGTATGATATAGTTAGTTTTTAGTATATTTTTATTAGTTTTTAGTTAAAATTCACTTTTCTGGACTTTACTATGAGTTTGTGTGTTTTTCTGTGATTTTAGGTATTTTCTGGCTGAAATTGAGGGACCTGAGCAAAAATCTGATTCAGAGACTAAAAAGGACTGCAGATGCTGTTGGATTCTGACCTCCCTGCACTCGAAGTGAATTTTCTGGAGCTACAGAAGCCCAATTAGCGCGCTCTCAACGGCGTTGGAAAGTAGACATCCTGGGCTTTCCAGCAATATATGATAGTCCATACTTTGCCCAA
>NC_029781.3:71811614-71816145 GCF_000817695.3 Arachis duranensis
GTGAATATCTCTTGGATTCTTTAATCGGAATCTTCGTGGTATAGGCGAGAACTGATGGCAGCATTCAAGAGAATCCGGAAGGTCTAACCTTGTCTGTGGTATTCTGAGTAGGATTCAATGATTGAATGACTGTGACGTGCTTCAAACTCCTAGCAGGCGGGGCGTTAGTGACAGACGCAAAAGAATCGCTGGATTCTATTTCGGCCTGACCGAGAACCGACAGATGTTTAGCCATGCTGTGACAGAGCATAGGCAACGTTTTCACTGAGAGGATGGGAGGTAGCCATTGACAACGGTGAAACCCTACACAAGCTTGCCATGGAAAGGAATAAGAAGGATTGGATTAAGATAGTAGGAAAGCAGAGAGACGGAAGGGAAGGCATCTTCATGCGCTTATCTGAAGTTCCTACCAATGAATTACATAAGTATCTCTATCTTTACCTTTGTGTTATTTTCGTTTATCACCTTATCCATTTGAGTTTGCCTGACTAAGATTTACAAGATGACCATAGCTTGCTTCATACTAACAATCTCCGTGGGATCGACCCTTACTCGCGTAAGGTTTATTACTTGGACGACCCAGTGCACTTGCTGGTTAGTTGTGCGAAGTTGTGTAATGCCATGGTATTGAGCCACCAAGTTTTTGGGGTTCATGACCGGGGATTATGAGAGTTGTGAAAAGTATTGTTCACAATTTCGCGCACCAGATCACTAATCTCAGACCCATTATTTTGTGGTAATGGTCTGCATGTTCTCTAGTTAAGAACTTCTCTTGATTCCAAAATGGTTTTGGAATATTCTCTTTCTTGCCTCTTGAACTGGTTTTTTTTCCTTTAGGTTCCATGATCTTGATGAGTTTTCACTCAGTGATCATGGAAAAACACACCAAACTTAGAGGTTTACTTGTCCTCAAGCAAAAGAAAGGTAAGGAGAGGAATAGAAGGGGAGGCAATTTTGAAAATTCTCCTCCCCACAATCCTGGCGTTAAATGCCCAAAAGCTGTATGTTTTGGGCGTTTAACGCCCATTTGTAGCTTTTCCTGGGCGTTTAATGCCTAGCTGTTGCTTCTGGCTGGCGTTGAACGCCAGAAACTCCTTTGTCACTGGGCATTTTTTTGAACGCCTAGAACACTGTAAATCTGGCGTTAAACGCCCAGAAGGTGCTTCTTTCTGGTGTTCAATGCTCAGAAGATGCTTCTTTCTGGTGTTTAAAGCCCAGATGGCTATCTCTACTGGCGTTGAATGCACAGTAGATGCTTCTTTTGGGCGTTCAACGCCCAAAACAGCTCTTACTGGCTTTTTTGCAATAGTAAGCTTCTTTTTGCTGTTTTATCCTCTGAATCCTTCTGTAACTCTGTGAACTCATGCAATTGCCATTTTACCTTGAAGAAAATTAATATGAACCTATAAAAATCAATTAATTGAAAAATAAGCTTTGTTGATGGCTGGGTTGCCTCCCAGCAAGCGCTTCTTTATTGTCTTTAGCTGGACTATTACTGAGCTTTAATCAAGTCTCAGTTTTGAGCAATCTTGCTCAAAATTGCTGTCATGATAATGTTTGACTCTCTGTCCATTAACAATGAACTTTTTGTTAGAATCATTATCCTGAAGCTCTACGTAACCATATGGTGACACACTTGTAATCACATATGGACCTCTCCAACGGGATTTCAATTTCCCGGGGAATAATCTGAGCCTAGATTCAAACAGCAGAACTTTCTACCCTGGCTCAAAGATCTGGATGACAATTCTTATCATGCCATCTTTTTGCTTTCTCTTTGTAAATTTTTGCATTTTCAAAAGCATTGAGTCTGAATTCCTCTAGCTCTTTTAACTGGAGCAATCATTTTTCTCCAGCTAACTTGGCATCAAGGTTTAGGAATCTGGTTGCCCAATAGGCCTTATGCTCCAATTCCACTAGCAAGTGACAGGCTTTTCCATACACAAGCTGGTATGGAGAAGTTCCTATAGGAGTCTTGAATGCTGTTCTGTATGCCCACAGAGCATCATCCAAACTTCTTGCCCAATCCCTTCTACGGTTAATCACAGTTCGTTCCAGGATTCTTTTAAGTTCTCTATTAGAGACTTCAGCTTGCCCATTTGTCTGTGGATGATATGGAGTGGCCACCCTGTGGCTAACTCCATACCGAACCAAAGCAGAGTAAAACTGTTTATTGCAGAAATGAGTGCCAAATCTGCTGAAGATGTGTTTCTAGAGGAATTTCAGCACTATCTTAGTATCATTAGTGGGTGTTGCAATAGCTTCAACCCATTTGGATACGTAATCCACTGCCACCAGAATATAAGTGTTTGAGTATGATGGTGGGAAAGGCCCCATGAAGTCAATACCCCATACATCAAACAACTCAATCTTTAAGATCCCTTGTTGAGGCATGGCATAACTATGAGGTAGATTGCCAGATCTTTGGCAACTGTCATAATTAAGCACAAACACTCGGGAGTCTTTATAGAGAGTAGGCCAGTAGAAGCCACGTTGGAGGACTCTTGTGGCTGTTCGCTCACTTTCAAAATGTCCTCCATACTGTGATCAATGGCAGTGCCAGAGGATCTTCTGTGCTTCTTCTTTAGGCACACATCTACGGATTACTCTGTCTGCACATCTCTTGAAGAGATATGGTTCATCCCAAAGATAGTACTTTGCATTAGTAATCAATTTCTTTGATTGCTGCCTACTGTACTCTTTGGGTATGAATCTCGCTGCCTTGTAGTTTGCAATTTCTGCAAACCATGGCACTTCCTGTATGGCAAAGAGTTACTCATCCAGAAAGTTTTCAGAGATCTCAGTAAGAGGGAGGGACGCCCCTTCTACTGGTTCTATTCGGGACAGGTGATCTGCTACTTGGTTCTCTGTCCCTTTTCTGTCTCTTATTTCTATATCAAACTCTTGCAGAAGCAACATCCATCTAATGAGTCTGGGTTTTGAATCCTGCTTTGTGAGTAGATATTTAAGAGCAACATGGTCAGTGTACACAATCACTTTTGATCCTACTAAATAAGATCTAAACTTGTCAATGGCGTAAACCATTGCAAGTAACACTTTTTCTGTGGTTGTGTAGTTCTTCTGTGCGTTATTTAAAACACGATTGGCATAGTAAATGATGTGCAGAAGCTTGTCATGCCTTTGTTCCAACACAGCACCAATGGCATGGTCACTGGCATCACACATTAGTTCAAATGGTAATGTCCAATCTGGTGCAGAGATGACTGGTGCTGTGACCAGCTTAGTTTTCAGAGTCTCGAACGCCTGCAGACACTCCTTATCAAAGATAAATGGCGTGTCAGCAGCTAGCAGATTACTCAGGGATTTGGCAATTTTTGAAAAATCTTTTATAAACCTCCTATAGAATCCTGCATGCCCCAGAAAGCTTCTGATTGCCTTAACATTGGCAGGTGGTGGTGATTTTTCAATTACCTCTACCTTAGCTTGATCCACTTCTATTCCCTTGTTCGAAATTTTGTGCCCAAGGACAATTCCTTCAGTCACCATAAAGGGACATTTCTTCCAATTTAAAACCAGGTTAGTCTCTTGGAACCTCTTTAGAACAAGTGCTAGATGGTCAAGACAGGAGCTGAACGAGTCTCCAAATACTGAAAAGTCATCCATGAAGACTTCCAGAAATTTTTCCACTATATCAGAGAAAATAGAGAGCATGCACCTTTGAAAGGTTGCAGGTGCATTGCACTGGCCAAATGGCATCCTTCTGTATGCAAATACTCCGGATACACATGTGAATGCTGTTTTCTCTTGATCCTGGGGGTCTACTGCAATTTAATTATAACCTGAATATCCATCCAGGAAGCAGTTGTATTCATGACCTGCCAGTCTTTCTAACATTTGGTCTATGAATGGTAAAGGAAAATGATCCTTTCTGGTAGCTGTATTGAGCCTTCTATAATCAATACACATACGCCACCCTGTGACTGTTCTTGTAGGAACCAGTTCATTTTTTTTATTATGAACCACTGTCATACCACCCTTCTTAGGGATGTCTTGGACAGGGCTTACCCACGGGCTATCAGAAATGGGATAAATAATCCCAGCCTCTAGTAATTTAGTGACCTTCTTCTGCACCACCTCCTTCATGACTGGATTCAGTCGCCTCTGTGGTTGAACCACTGGCTTAGTGTCACCCTCCAACAGGATCTTGTGCATGCATTTGGCTGGGCTAATGCCCTTAAGATCACTGATGGACCACCCAAGAGCTATCTTGTGTGTCCTTAGCACTTGAATTAGTACTTCCTCTTCCTGTGACTCTAAGGTAGAGCTTATGATTACAGGAAAGATATCACCTTCTCTCAGAAATGCATATTTCAGGGATGGTGGTAATGGTTTGAGCTCGAGTTTGGGAGGTTTCTCCTCTTTTCGAGGGATTTTCAGAGGTTCTATTATTCTCTCTGGTTCCTCCAGATCAGGCTGAACATCTTTAAAGATATCCTCTAGCTTTGATTCGAGACTCTCAGTCATATTGACCTCTTTTACCAGAGAGTCAATAATATCAATGCTCATGCAA
>NC_029781.3:71816339-71826627 GCF_000817695.3 Arachis duranensis
GTATCATAAAGCTTCCGGGATCTTTAAGCTTCTCAGGTAAGCTTTTCAGAATGACTGCACTACATTCTTCAGTGAGGTAAACTTTTTCAGTTTCCCTCCAATCCTTCTTATGACTTAAGATCTCTTTCATGAACTTAGCATAAGAAGGTATTTGCTCACGTGCCTCTGCAAACGGAATCTTTATTTCAAGAGTCCTGAGATAGTCTGCAAAGCAGGCAAATTGCTTATCCTGTTTCGCATGGCGGAGTTTCTGAGGATAAGGCATTTTGGCTTTGTATTCCTCAACCTTAGTTGCTGTAGGTTTATTGCCTACAGATGTGGGTTGAGAAGCCTTTTTAGAGGGGTTGCTATCAGCACTTGTATGTGTCTGATCTCCCACTGGCGTTTGAATGCCTGGGGTGGAAGCTGGAGTGGCGTTAAACGCCAACTCCTTACCTATTTCTGACGTCTGAACACCAGAACTGTGCTTCCTTTGGGCGTTCAACGCCAATTCCTTACCTGTTTCTGGCATTGAACGCCAGGACTGAGCATGGGTTGGGCGTTCAACGCCAACTTCCCACCTATTTTATGGTGTTTGAGCACCAGAATTATTCCTCTCTAGGCTCTGACTGTCCTCAGAGGGATTTTGGGTAGTAGTCTGTTCATTTCTTAGCTTCCTGCTACCTTGAAGTGAGGTATTTAATGTTTTCCCACTTCCTAATTGAACTGCTTGACACTCTTCTTTTATTTATTTTGATAACTACTATTTTGTTTGCTTCAACTGCACTTCCATATTCATATTAGCCATTCTTGTTTCTTGCAATATCTCCTTGAATTCAGATGCTGATTTCTGGCAACTGTATCAATAAGCTCTTGAGCTTCTTCTATTGTCTTTTTCATGTGTATGGATCCACCAGCTGAGTGGTCTAGAGAAGTCTAAGCTCTCTTTGTAAGCCCATAATAGAAGATGTCTAACTGCCCCCACCCTGAAAACATTTCAGAGGGGCATTTCTTAGCATCTCTCTGTATCTCTCCCAGGCATCATAAAGGGATTCATTATCTCCTTGTTTAAAGCCTTGGATGCTCAGCCTTAGCTGTGTCATCCATTTTGGAGGAAAATAGTAATTCAGGAATTTTTCTAATAGCTGTTTCCATGTCTTTATGCTGTCCTTAAGTTGGTTATTTAACCACCTCTTAACTTGGTCTTTTACAACAAATGGAAACAGTAACAATCTGTAGACATCCTTATCTACTTCCTTATCATGTACTGTGTCAGCGATTTGTATAAATTGTGCCAGAAACTCTGTAGGTTCTTCCTGTGGAAGACCGGAATATTGGCAACTTTGCTGCACCATGATAATGAGCTGAGGGTTCAACTCAAAGCTACTGACTCCGATGGAGGGTATACAGATACTACTCCCGTATGAAGCAGTAGTGGGGTTAGCATATGACCCCAGAGTCCTTCTGGACTGTTCATTTCCACTTAGGTCCATAATGGAGAAAGGGAGATGATGTGGATTTATTTTATTTATTTTATTATATTAAAAAAATTATTTTTTAAATAATAAAATAGAATAAAATAAAAACCAAAAAAACAAAAACTAAAAAAAATAAAATAAAAAAATAAAAAATAAAAAATTTGAAAATATTTTATGAAGATTTTTGAAAAAGTGAGGAGAGAGAAAGTGGTTAGGATATTTTTGAAAAAGATATGATTTGAAAAATTTTGACCAAGTCAACCCAAGTATTTCAAAAATTATGAGAAATTAAAGGAAAAGATATATTTTTTTATTTTTGAATTTTATGATGAAAGAGGAAAAACACACAAAAGACACAAGACTTAAAATTTTTAGATCTGATGCTCCTTGTTTTTCAAAAATTTTAGAGGGAAAATACCAAGGGACACCAAACATAAAAATTTTAAGATCAAAACACAAAGAAGAATCAAGAACACTTTGAAGACTCACAAGAACACCAAGAACAAAAGAAAGAACACCAAACTTAAAATTTTTAGAAAACCAATTTAAATTTTTCGAAAACTAAAGAGAAATTAACAAGAAAACACCAAACTTAAAGTTTGGCACAAGATTTAATCAAAGAAAAATTATTTTTGAAAAAGATTTTAAAAAGAAGATACCCAATTACCAAGAGCACAAACCAACGCTCTAGCCAATTGAGCTATAAATGTAACGTGTTTTAAAGAGGTATTTTTAATAAATAAAAATATTTTTTTTTAAACTAAAATTTTGAAAATGCACAAGGAAAACACGAAAATACACAGAATAGGAGAAACCAAAGATCAAACAAGAAAGATTGACAAGAACAATTTGAAGATCAAGAAAAAATAAAGAACATGCAATTTGAAAATTGAAAGACAAAGAAAAGCATGCAATTGACACCAAACTTAAAACATGACACTAAACTCACAGAAAAACTAAAAATTAATAAAGAAAAATAATATTTTTTTTTGAAAAATTTTTTTAGAAGGGATAATAAAAGATGCAATTCTAGTGAAAAAAAGAAAAATTTTTCCTAATCCAAGCAACAAGATTCACCGTCAGTTGTTCAAACTCAAACAATCCCCGGCAATGGTGCCAAAAAGTTGGTGCACAAAATTGCAATCACACTTTTGCAATCCGCACAACTAACCAGCAAGTGCACTGGGTCGTCCAAGTAATACCTTACGTGAGTAAGGGTCGAATCCCACGGAGATTGTTGGCTTGAAGCAAGCTATGCTTATCTTATTAATCTTAGTCAGGATACCAATTATAGTTATCAATTGACCTACAAATAAACAAGAGAGCATGGATTAAATAATACTTATTATGCAGTAATGGAGAATATGTTAGGGTTTTGGAGATGCTTTGTCTTCTGAATACCTGCAACATAATGCTTTCTCACTTTCGTAAATGCAAGGCTCCTTCCATGGCAAGTTGTATGTAGGGCATCACCGTTGTCAATGGCTACTTCCCATCTTCTCAGTGAAAATGGTCCAAATGCTCTGTCACAGCACGGCTAATCATCTGTCGGTTCTCGATCATGTCAGAATAAGATCCCTTGATCCTTTTGCGTCTATCACTACGCCGAACACTAGTGAGTTTGAAGCTCGTCACAGTCATCTAATCCCAGAATCCTACTCGGAATACCACAAACAAGGTTTAGACTTTTCAGATTCTCAAGGATGCTGCCAATGGATTCTAGCTTATACCACGAAGATTCTGATTAAAAGATACTCATTCAATCTAATATAGAACGGAGGTGGTTGTCAGGCACACGTTCATGGATTGAGGAAGGTGATGAGTGTCACGGATCATCACCTTCTTCATAGTGAAGCGTGAATGAACATCTTAAATAGGAACAAGCGTGTTTGAATGGAAAACAGAAATAATTGCATTAAGTCATTGAGATGCTGCAGAGCTCCTCACCCCCAGCAATGGAGTTTAGAGACTCATGCCATCAAAAGGTACAAAATTCAGATCTAAAAATATCATGAGATGCAAAATAAATCTATAAAAGTTGTTTAAATACTAAACTAGTAACCTAGGTTTACAGAAAATGAGTAAACTAAGATGGATAGTGTAGAAATCCACTTCTGGGGCCCACTTAGTGTGTGCTGGGGCTGAAACTTAAGCTTCTCACGTGCCTGGGCTGTTTCTGGAGTTGAATGCCAGATTGTAACTTGTTTCTGGCGCTGAACTCCAACTTGCAACCTGTTTCTGGCGCTGAATGCCAGAATGCAACATGGAACTGGCGTTAAACGCCAGTTTACGTCATCTATCTTCGCGCAAAGTATGGACTATTATAAATTGCTAGAAAGCCCTGGATGTCTACTTTCTAAACCAATTGAGAGCGCGCCAATTGGACTCTTGTAGCTCCAAAAAATCCATTCCGAATGCCAGGAGGTCAGAATCCAACAGCATCAGCAGTCCTTTTTCAGCATAAATCAGATTTTTGCTCAGCTCCCTCAATTTCAGCTAGAAAATACCTAAAATCACAGAAAAACACACAAACTCATAGTAAAGTCCAGAAATATGAATTTTGCCAAGAAACTAATAAAAATATACTAAAAACTAACTAAAACACACTAAAATCTACAAGAAATTACGCCCAAAAAGCGTATAAAATATCCGCTCATCACCCACCCATTGACTCAAACAAGCCATCATCCATTCTACTCGGAAGGCCATTTTTGAAGACTTCCCGTTTCGGGCTGGATGCACATTTGGGAGTCTACTCTTTTGAGGCCGATGGCAAGGTAGTGAAATTCACATTGGAGGAATCCAAGAAGCCCGTTCTCGAAGCCTATTCTATCTTTGGGTGCGACATAGTTGAAGATCAAGTGATTGAGGTTAGCAAGGAGCAAGAAGAAGAGCATGTTGCCAAGAAGTCTAGTTCAATGGATCACACTCAACCCAAGAATGCCAAGGAGTTGGAGATTTTCCTCCTTGGAGAGGTCTCAAATTGATCAAAGAAGCCATGCAAGTCCAACATAGGACTCTAAACTAAAGTGCTTGGTGGGAGACATCCCGCCATGGTAATATTGTTCCAACTTTATCTTTTGTTTATAGCTTTTTAAATTAGTTGCTTTCTTGTGATATGATAATTAACTTAGGTTTGGTTTAATGTTTTTGAGTTGAATAAGTTGAATTATTTGTGGATCATGAATTTGTGAATCTTTGTATGATTTGGGGTTGATATGTTGATGTGCTAAGGGTTCGTACCTTAGTTTCTGAAAGAAAAAATTTTGTGAAATAGGGCATCTGTGCGTACACACCATGTTGTGCGCGCACACACAACTGCGTTTTTCTCTATCTGTGCGTGCGCACAAGCTTGTGCGTTCGCACGCCCCTTGTAGTGCCGTCTGGTCGCAGCGCCAGCACAGCCTATGCGTGGGCGCTGCCCTGTTTTCTATGATCTGTGCGTGTGCACTGCTTTGTGCGTATGCACGCATCTTCCTTCTTGTGCTCGTTGTGCGGCCGCAAAGACGTGTGCATCCGCACGCCAATTTGTGGCCTTCTGGTGGGAGCGTTGGCATGGCTTGTGCACGGGAACACCCCCTATTTTTGTCTTTAGTGCATGTGCACGGACCTGTGTGCACACAACATGATTCTTTCTTCCTCAAGCACTTATGTTTTCGAAAAAAAAGAGGAAAGCCATCTGTGCGAACGCACATTTCTGTGCAACCGCACACTCCTGTTCTGAGGGTTACATGAAACTGTAGGTCGATCTCGGATGGGATCTTCTATACTCATTGAAATTGACGTATCCGGTTGGTGGGTGGTGGCCAGAGCTGTTGTGTCCGACTTGTTTGCCTAGCTATGCTGCTGATCCTTTGTCACCAGAGGGTAGTGGTATTTGTAAGGGACTCCGATGCTTAAGTTAGCAAGGGTATTAAGCAGTTTTTTTGTAGAATTAGAGTATGAGTTATACCTGGGTGCTTCAGTGTACTTATAGTGGTGTGGAGTGACCTTTTTAGATAAGATAAATTAGTTATCTTATCTTATCCTATCTTATCTTTGAGTGAGGTCATCTTATCTTCTGGGAAACCGCCTTTATCTTTTCTGGGCTTTAGCTGCCTTTAGATTGGGCTGTGTTCCTTCGTTTGGGCCTACTTGGGCCTTTGTGGCATTTTGTCCGAGCTCTTTGTGAAGAGGTCGGACATTGGCCAAGCTCTTTGAGAAGAGGTCGGATAGTTTGACCTGAAGAGGTCGGTCAGCTTGTCGCTAAACATCCCGGGTCAGACAGCTTGGCCCAGGGTATGAATAGTGCCCCTGCTTGAGTTCGATCTTTCCGTGAGAGTGTGCTTTTCTGAGCTTCGATCTCTTTGGAAGTCATGCTCAAGCATCTGTTTGGCTTGTTTCTTCATTGCTTTGCAATCTTTGCAGATTTTCTAGAGGTTTGGTACTTCACAGTCCAACCTCTTTTGAGTGGTAGTGTGGGTTTTCTACCCTTGTCTTCTGGATCACGCCTTGCTTTATGTTTGTGTTGACAACCCTCTACTTTGGCGAAGTTATCTTTGCGGCTTGATATCCGGGCTTTTAGTGACTTGTCCAATGACATTTTAGTGTTCTTTATATAGAACCTTTTTTAGTCTCGGATGACGTTTGTAGCCCTGTTTGAGATTGTGCCTTCCTTGAGTGGAGTTGTATCCCATTTTGCGAAGCACATTTGAGCCTTAAGTTGTTTCCCAACCTTTTGGCTTGTTCTTTTTTGAAGTCGTACTTGCGCCTCTTCTTTAGCTGACGTCGACTTGTATGACTTTGCCCCTGCTTGAGTTCGGACTTTTTCCATGAGATCATGCTTTCAGAGTTTCGATCTCTTTTGGGGAAGTTGACGATCAGATTTTTGCTAGTAAAGAATTTTATAAAAATAGTCGCGTTGTAAGTATAGCTTCTAAACTAACAGAAAATCCTTTCGTACAAACGTTTGGTTGTCACAAGTAACAAACCCAATAAAAATAATTAATCGAAGTATTCAAACCTCGGGTTGTCTTCTCAAGGAATTGCAGGGAGGTATGTTCTTATTATTGGTTATGAGTCTTGTAAATTGGGGGTCTTGAAAGTAAGGAACAAGTATGTTAAATGATAAGAAAAATAAAATAGTAATAATAAAATAAACTTTTGGCAAGGTATTAGAACTGGAAGTCCTATCCTTATCAATTGTGATGAGAATTAGATTTTAATCCCACTTAGTTAATCTTTACTAAAGCAAAGGAAAGTCAAGTGGAATAATTAGTTTGATCCTCAAGTCCTAGTCAATCCCTGTGGGAAGACTAGCTTTAGAGCGATCTGCCAATTTCAACCACTGTTTTATTTGATAACTCAAGCGTCACCAATTACTTAACCAGAGCCAAAAGGGAAAATTCTAAATTAAATTGAAGACATCATAAATAGAATAAATCAAGCATAAATCTGAAATACCTCAATTTCATTAATAAAGAAAATCATAACATGAAAGTCATAAGCCAATTAGGCAACATAAATCAAATACAAATAAAAGTTTTAGAGTAAATAAAAATAAAAGAGAAACATAAATTAAAGGAACATTGAACCTGTGATGAAGAATAAATAATCCTAAATCCTAAAACCAAATCCTAAGAGAGAGGAGAGAACCTCTCTCTCTAAAAACTACATCTAAATCCTAAAACTATGTATGAATGAATGATTGTTGTATGAAGTATCTTGTGAATGAATGGGTTCCCCCACTTTATAGCCTCTAATCTATGCTTTCTAGGCTGAAAACTGGGTCAGAAATAGCCCAGAAATTGCTAATTATGAAATCTGGTACGTACAGGTCGCGGGAAAGTGATGCGGAAGCGTCGTCCACGCGTTTGCGTGGATTGGAATTTTGCAGATGCAACGCGGGCGCGTCATCCATGCGTTCGCATTGCCTAACTTCAGAACAGCTGTGACAAATCATATATCATTGCGAAGCCCCGGATGTTAGCTTTTCAACGCAACTTGAACCGCATCATTTGAACCTTTGTAGCTCAAGTTATGACCGTTTGAGTGCGAAGAGGTCAGGCTGGACAGCTTAGCAATTTCTTCAACTTATTATATTCCTTCCACTTTTGCATGCTTCCTTTCCATCCTCTGAGCCATTCCTGCCCTGTAATCTCTGAAAACACTTAACACACATATCAAGGAATTGAATGGTAATAAGAGAGGATTAATATTAGCAAATATAAGGCCAAAGAAACGTGTTTTCAATCATAGCACAAAATCCGGAAGGAAAATGTAAACTCATGCAATTAGTATGAATAAGTGTATAAAAGATTGATCAAATCCACTCAATTGAGCACAAGATAAACCATAAAATACTGGTTTATCAGAAGTCGCGCTCAAGCATCCTGACTTTGGTCGATCTTGAGTAGTTTCTCCTTGTGCGAGTCTGGTATTGCCCTTTTTAGTTTGTTAAGAGGGCTTTTTAGCCTTTCTTCCGACTTGTTTGTCTTCACTGCTCAGGATTTTTAGTCGTAATCCAACAACTTTTTAGGTAGTGTTCCGGTGGGGAACCTTTTTATAGTTTGTTTGGATGACTTTTTAGCTCGGTCTTTGAGACCGTGCTTTTCGCTTTTTAAGTAGTGTCTTTTTTCAAGACTTCGTACTTTTCAGCGAAGCACTTCTGGCTTTGGTCTTTTGACCTTTCCTCGGCCTTTGTAAGATGTTTATAGAGTGTTGGTACTTTGCTGTCCAACCTTTTTTAGATCTTTTTTAGTCCGTCTTCTGCTTAGGCGGGATGACCTTTGGGGCTAACTTGTCTGGCATCTTTTTAGTGTTCTTGGTAGAACCTTTTTAGTTGGTCTGAACAATTTTGATAGCCTTGTCATGAAGCCGTGGCTTTTTGGGCGGAGCTATGTCCCTTTTTGCGTAAGTTTTTTGTTGGTCTGACTTCTCTTTGTCGATCCTTCTTTAGCTTTCGTTGGTCTGACTTTTTTCGTCGGTCCAAGCTGTAGCTTTTGTTGGTTCGACTTCTTCTTGTCGGTCTCTTCTAAGTTATTTCTAGTAATCCTCTTTTTTGGACCTTTGTCAGGTCTCTTTCAGGGATTACTTTTTATAACTTTTTGTTATGGGCCGACCTTATCATGTCGGGCCCTTATAAGTTATTTCTAGCAATCCTCTTTTTTGGACCTTTGTCAGGTCTCTTTCAGGGATTACTTTTTATAACTTTTTGTAATGGGCCGACCTCTTCATGTCGGGCCCCTCTATGTTATTTCTAGCAATCCTGTTTTTTGAACCTTTGTCAAGGCTCTTTCAGGGATTACTTTTTATAACTTTTTGTTATAGGCCGACCTCATCATGTCAGGCCCTTCTAAGTTATTTCTAGCAATCCTCTTTTTTGGACCTTTGTCAAGTTTCTTTCAGGGATTACTTTTTATAACTTTTTGTTATGGGCCGACCTCATTATGTCGGGCCCTTCTAAGTTATAGTAATCCTCTTTTATAGGGCTGGCTAGACCTCTTTCCAGAGATTTACTTATAACTTTGGTTATTGACTGGTCCAACTTCTTGGTGTCAGCCGGTCTTTAAGTTATTATTTAGCAATCCATTTTATTAAGACCTCGTCAGGTCTTTTCTATAGATCACTTTTGATAATTTCTTGCATTATTCTATTTTCATCTTTGCCGATTTTGTAGAAATTGGGTTTAATCCCTATTTGGTTGACCTTTTGATGAGTTTGGTTTTCATCTCCATTGGTCTTTATCGTGATCGTGTAGTGAATTTGATTTTCACTTTTTGCCGATCTGTAGCTTTATAATCGGACGATGAATGTTTCAGATTAATGCGGCTTGATTGAGCAGTGGTTTTGATTTTCACTTTGTCGACCTTTGTCGAAATCAAATGATGAAATTCGGTTTTCATTGTGGTCGGACGGTGAAGTTGGTTTTCACCTTGCCGACCTGTCGCTTTCTGAATTTCAAGGGATAGATTGAGATGCCAAAACTGTTCAGAGGCAAAAAGTTAAAAACCCCGCTCATCTAATTAATACTGATCTTCATAGATGTTTTTGGAATTCATTGCATATTCTTTTCTTTTTATCTTATTTGATTTTCAGTTGCTTGAGGACAAGCAACAATTTAAGTTTGGTGTTGTGATGAGCGGATAATTTGTATACTTTTTGGCATTGTTTTTAGTATGTTTTTGTTATGATATAGTTAGTTTTTAGTATATTTTTATTAGTTTTTAGTTAAAATTCACTTTTCTGGACTTTACTATGAGTTTGTGTGTTTTTCTGTGATTTCAGGTATTTTCTGGCTGAAATTGAGGGACCTGAGCAGAAAACTGTTCAGAGACCAAAAAGGACTGCGGATGCTGTTGGATTCTGACCTCCCTGCACTCGAAGTGGATTTTCTGGAGCTACAGAAGCCCAATTGGCGCGCTCTCAACGGCGTTGGAAAGTAGACATCCTGGGCTTTCCAGCAATATATGATAGTCCATACTTTGCCCAAGATTTGATGGCCCAAACCGGCGTTCAAAGTCACCTCAAGAAATCCCAGCGTTAAACGCTGGAACTGGCACCCAAATGGGAGTTAAACGCCCAAACTGGCACAAAAGCTGGCGTTTAACTCCAAGAAGAGTCTCTACACGAAAATGCTTCAATGCTCAGCCCAAGCACACACCAAGTGGGCCCGGAAGTGGATTTTTATGTCATTTACTCATTTCTGTACACCTTAGGCTACTAGTTTTCTAAAAGTAGGACCTTTGACTAGTGTATTAGAAATCTTTGGATCACTTTAGATCTCTAGATCATCTTTGGACATTTTAGTTCTTAGATCATTGGGAGGCTGGCCATTCGGCCATGCCTAGACC
>NC_029781.3:71828497-71829111 GCF_000817695.3 Arachis duranensis
ACCTGGTTGGGCGTTTAACGCCCAAAAGGGTAGCATTTTGGGCGTTAAACGCCAGAATGGATACCATTCTGGGCGTTTAACGCCAGGATGGCTAAGGGAGGAAGATTTTTTGTTTCCAAATCAGATTTTTTTTAAGTTTTCAAAATCTTTTCAAAATCAAATCTTTTTCAAATCAATTTTTCAATCAAATTTTTTTCAAAACCAATTTCTTTCCATTTTTAAAGATATTTGCTACCAATTAATGATTTGATTTAACATTTCAAGTATGTTGCCTTTTCTGTTGAGAAAGGTTTAATGTTTGAATCATATCTTTTCTTGTTAGTCAAGTTTTTAATTTTCAAATCAAATCTTTTTAAAATGTTTTCAAATCATATCTTTTAAAATTGTTTTCAAATCATATCTTTTTAATCACATCTTCTTTTTCAAATTAAGCTTTCAATCAAATCTTTTTTATTTCTAATTTCAAAATCTTTTTCAAAAATCACTTGATTTCTTTTTCCATTTTCATTTTCGAAAATTAAGTAATGTTTTTCAAAAATGTTTTCAAATTTCCCACTTAATTTTCGAAAATCACTTCCCTCCTTCTCACATCCTTCTATTTATGGACTAACCCT
>NC_029781.3:71829278-71830052 GCF_000817695.3 Arachis duranensis
TCCCTTCTCTTTCTTATGAGCAGGAGCAAAGACAAAGGCATTCTTGTTGAGGCTGATCCTGAACCTGAAAGGACCTTGAAGAGAAAGCTAAGAGAAGCCAAAGCACACCTCTCTTTAGAGCACTTGAACGAACTCTTCAAGGAAGAAGAACAAATGGCAGCCGAAAACAACAACAATGCTAACAATGCAAGGAAGATGCTTGGTGACTTCACTGCACCTACTCCCGACTTCTATGGGAGAAGCATCTCTATCCCTGCCATTAGAGCAAACAACTTTGAGCTTAAGCCTCAATTAGTTTCTCTAATGCAACAGAATTGCAAGTTCCATGGACTTCCAATGGAAGATCCTCATCAGTTTTTAGCTGAATTCTTGCAAATCTGTGGCACAGTCAAGACTAATGGGGTAGACCCTGAGGTCTATAGACTGATGCTATTCCCTTTTGCTGTAAGAGACAAAGCTAGGATATGGTTGGAATCACAGCCTAAAGAAAGCCTGAACTCTTGGGAAAAGCTAGTCTATGCCTTTTTGGCAAAGTTCTTTCCACCTCAAAAATTGAGTAAGCTTAGAGTGGAAGTCCAAACCTTCAGACAGAAGGAAGGAGAATCCCTCTATGAAGCTTGGGAAAGATACAAACAATTGATCAGAAAGTGTCCCTCTGACATGCTTTCTGAATGGAGCATCATAGGTATTTTCTATGATGGTCTCTCTGAACTGTCTAAGATGTCTTTGGATAGCTCTGCTGAAGGATCTCTTCATCTGAAGAAGACGCCTACT
>NC_029781.3:71830075-71830427 GCF_000817695.3 Arachis duranensis
GACACCTACAGAAGCTCAAGAGTTGATTGAAATGGTTGCAAATAACCAATTCATGTACACTTCTGAAAGGAATTCTGTGAACAATGGGACTAGTCAGAAGAAAGGAGTTCTTGAGATTGACACTCTGAATGCCATATTGGCTCAGAACAAAATATTGACTCAACAAGTCAATATGATTTCTCAAGGTCTGTCTGGAATGCAAAATGCACCAAGCAGTACTAAGGAAGCTTCATCCGAGGAAGAAGCTTATGATCCTGAGAACCCTTCAATAGAAGAGGTGAATTACATGGGAGAACCCTATGGAAACACCTATAATCCTTCATGGAGGAATCATCCAAATCTTTCATGGAAA
>NC_029781.3:71830447-71830847 GCF_000817695.3 Arachis duranensis
CATCCAAATTTTTCATGGAAGGATCAACAGAGACCTCAACAAGGTTTCAACAATAATAATGGTGGAAGAAACAGGTTTAGCAATAGCAAACCTTTTCCATCATCTTCTCAGCAACAGACAGAGAGTTCTAAGCAGAATAACTCTGACTTAGCAACCATGGTCTCTGATCTAATCAAAACCACTCAAAGTTTCATAACTGAAACTAGGTCTTCCATCAGAAATCTGGAAGGACAAGTGGGTCAGCTGAGCAAGAAAATTACTGAACTCCCTCCAAGTACTCTCCCAAGCAATACAGAAGAAAATCCAAAAGGAAAGTGCAAGGCCATCAACATGGCCGAATTCTGGGAGGAAGAAGAGGCAGTGAACGCCACTGAGGAAGGCCTCACTGGGCGTCCACTGA
>NC_029781.3:71831088-71832035 GCF_000817695.3 Arachis duranensis
CCCTTCCTAGCCACAGCAAAGGCTGTGATTGATGTTGATAGAGGAGAATTGATCATTCAAGTGAATGAAGAATCCTTGGTGTTTAAGGCTCAAGGATATCCCTCTATCATCATGGAGAGGAAGCATGAAGAGCTTCTCTCAAAACAGAGCCAAATAGTGCCCCCACAGTCAAACTCTAAGTTTGGTGTTGGGAGGCCACAACCAAACTCTAAGTTTGGTGTTGAACCCCCACATTCAAACTCTAAGTTTGGTGTTGGGAGGTTCCAACATAGCTCTGAGAATCTGTGAGGCTCCATGAGAGTCCTCTGTCAAGCTAATGACATTAAAGAAGCGCTTGTTGGGAGGCAACCCAATGTTTTATAATTAACTATTTTCCTTTGTCATTTTCTCTTTTTTGTAGGTTGATGATCATAAGAAGTCACAAAAATAATGAAAAAAGCAAAAACAGAATGAAAAACAGGAAGAAAAACAGCACACCCTGGAGGACGCACCCACTGGCGTTTAAACGCCAGTGAGGTTAGCTGTTGGGCGTTTAACGCCAGAAAGGGGCACCAGACTGGCGTTAAACGCCAGAAAGGGGCAAGATGCTGGCGTTAAACGCCAGAAATGGGCACCAGCCCGGCGTTTAACGCTAGAATTGGCTCAAAACGTGATTTTGAATGCCATTTGGTGCAGGGATGACTTTTCCTTGACACCTCAGGATCTGTGGACCCCACAGGATCCCCACCTACCCTACCACACTCTCTCTTCTTCACCAATCACCTCAACACCTCTTCCCCAAACACCCCTCACCTATCAAATCCCATCTTTCTCTTCACCACTCACATCCATCCTTCTTAAAACCCCACCTACCTCACCATTCAAATTCAAACCAACATACACACCACTTCTCCCCTTCTTGGCCAAAAATTATAGCCATTCCCTTTCCCCTCATTTCTTCTTCTTCT
>NC_029781.3:71832323-71832506 GCF_000817695.3 Arachis duranensis
GAGGTCCCTTTTTCACTCAAAAAGGGTGAATATCCGGAGATCCGACATGAGATCCGAAGAAGAGGTTGGGAAATCCTTACCAACCCCATTCAACAAGTCGGAATATTGATGGTTCAAGAGTTCTATGCCAATGCATGGATCACCAAGAACCATGATCAAAGTGTGAACCCGGATCCAAAGAAC